>NW_027020343.1:2500-5000 GCF_036884655.1 Musa acuminata AAA Group
GCCATCTCAGCACCCTGGAACCCCCCGGGTGGCACAGGGCTGGATGGGGCTTTCGTATAGCAGGGACGGTGCTGCCTCTCGCTTCGCTCGCTGTTCGCCGCTCGCCGCTCGCTCGCGCAGCCAAAAATGGCCAGTTTTGGCCCGTTTTTGGGCAGTTTTGGCCTGTTTTTGGGGTGTTCTTGCGTGGCGTGGCGACCGTCGTGAGCGGAGCAAAATGTCAGCCATCTCAGCACCCTGGAACCCCCCGGGTGGCACAGGGCTGGATGGGGCTTTCGTATAGCAGGGACGGTGCTGCCTCTCGCTTCGCTCGCTGTTCGCCGCTCGCCGCTCGCTCGCGCAGCCAAAAATGGCCAGTTTTGGCCCGTTTTTGGGCAGTTTTGGCCTGTTTTTGGGGTGTTCTTGCGTGGCGCGGCGACCGTCGTGAGCGGAGCAAAATGTCAGCCATCTCAGCACCCTGGAACCCCCCGGGTGGCACAGGTCTGGATGGGGCTTTCGTATAGCAGGGACGGTGCTGCCTCACGCTTCGCTCGCTGTTCGCCGCTCGCCGCTCGCTCGCGCAGCCAAAAATGGCCAGTTTTGGCCCGTTTTTGGGCAGTTTTGGCCTGTTTTTGGGCTGTTCTTGCGTGGCGCGGCGACCGTCGAGAGCGGACCAAAATGTCAGCCATCTCAGCACCCTGGAACCCCCCGGGTGGCACAGGGCTGGATGGGGCTTTCGTATAGCAGGGACGGTGCTGCCTCACGCTTCGCTCGCTGTTCGCCGCTCGCCGCTCGCTCGCGCAGCCAAAAATGGCCTGTTTTGGCCCGTTTTTGGGCTGTTTTGGCCTGTTTTTGAGCTGTTCTTGCGTGGCGCGGCGACCGTCGTGAGCGGAGCAAAATGTCAGCCATCTCAGCACCCTGGAACCCCCCGGGTGGCACAGGGCTGGATGGGGCTTTCGTATAGCAGGGACGGTGCTGCCTCACGCTTCGCTCGCTGTTCGCCGCTCGCCGCTCGCTCGCGCAGCCAAAAATGGCCTGTTTTGGCCCGTTTTTGGGCTGTTTTGGCCTGTTTTTGGGCTGTTCTTGTGTGGCGCGGCGACCGTCGTGAGCGGAGCAAAATGTCAGCCATCTCAGCACCCTGGAACCCCCCGGGTGGCACAGGGCTGGATGGGGCTTTCGTATAGCAGGGACGGTGCTGCCTCACGCTTCGCTCGCTGTTCGCCGCTCGCCGCTCGCTCGCGCAGCCAAAAATGGCCTGTTTTGGCCCGTTTTTGGGCTGTTTTGGCCTGTTTTTGGGCTGTTCTTGCGTGGCGCGGCGACCGTCGTGAGCGGAGCAAAATGTCAGCCATCTCAGCACCCTGGAACCCCCCGGGTGGCACAGGGCTGGATGGGGCTTTCGTATAGCAGGGACGGTGCTGCCTCACGCTTCGCTCACTGTTCGCCGCTCGCCGCTCGCTCGCGCAGCCAAAAATGGCCTGTTTTGGCCCGTTTTTGGGCTGTTTTGGCCTGTTTTTGGGCTGATCTTGCGTGGTGCGGTGACCATCGTGAGCGGAGCAAAACGTCAGCCATCTCAGCACCCTGGAACCCCCCGGGTGGCACAGGGCTGGATGGGGCTTTCGTATAGCAGGGACGGTGCTGCCTCTCGCTTCGCTCGCTGTCCGCCGCTCGCCGCTCGCTCGCGCAGCCAAAAATGGCCAGTTTTGGCCCGTTTTTGGGCCGTTTTGGCCTGTTTTTGGGCTGTTCTTGCGTGGTGCGGCGACCGTCGTGAGCGGAGCAAAATGTCAGCCATCTCAGCACCCTGGAACCCCCCGGGTGGCACAGGGCTGGATGGGTCTTTCGTATAGCAGGGACGGTGCTGCCTCACGCTGCGCTCACTGTTCGCCGCTCGCCGCTCGCTCGCGCAGCCAAAAATGGCCTGTTTTGGCCCGTTTTTGGGCTGTTTTGGCCTGTTTTTGGGCTGTTCTTGCGTGGTGCGGTGACCATCGTGAGCGGAGCAAAACGTCAGCCATCTCAGCACCCTGGAACCCCCCGGGTGGCACAGGGCTGGATGGGGCTTTCGTATAGCAGGGACGGTGCTGCCTCTCGCTTCGCTCGCTGTCCGCCGCTCGCCGCTCGCTCGCGCAGCCAAAAATGGCCAGTTTTGGCCCGTTTTTGGGCCGTTTTGGCCTGTTTTTGGGCTGTTCTTGCGTGGTGCGGCGACCGTCGTGAGCGGAGCAAAATGTCAGCCATCTCAGCACCCTGGAACCCCCCGGGTGGCACAGGGCTGGATGGGGCTTTCGTATAGCAGGGACGGTGCTGCCTCTCGCTTCGCTCGCTGTCCGCCACTCGCCGCTCGCTCGCGCAGCCAAAAATGGCCAGTTTTGGCCCGTTTTTGGGCCGTTTTGGCCAGTTTTTGGCCTGTTCTTGCGTTGCGCGGTGACCGTCGAGAGCGGAGCAAAACGTCAGCCATCTCAGCACCCTGGAACCCCCCGGGTGGCACAGGGCTGGATGGGGCTTTCGTATAGCAGGGACGGTGCTGCCTCTC
>NW_027020343.1:20000-22500 GCF_036884655.1 Musa acuminata AAA Group
TATCGGAGCTTATCAATGGCAGATAGGACATTTTAGAACATATCAGTTCATAGCAAATGGAGCACAGAGTAATTGGAGCATATCAGAAACAAAGGAAACTTATCGGAGCTTATCAATGGCATATAAAATGTTCCAAAACACATCAACGACATATGGAACATTTCGAAGCAAAATCAACAATGAATGAAGCATTTCAGAGCATATCAAACTCATATGTCGTACAGAAGCTCAAACGTCGTCCTTGACGTTGCAATCATATCATACTTATCCAGAGCAGGAACAGAAATAACTCACCAAAACTCTGGATGTCATATCAAACATATAGAGGGTGTAGTGGGATCACAGACAGAATGTGATTCATCCATTTCTGAATGACCACCAGACAGAAGTCTCCCACGTCTGGGAGCTCCATCCACCCACGTCTAGGTGAAGTCAGAGGGGGCCGGCAGAGCATCGCAGGCTCTATGCATAACTCCCTTTACCATTTCTGGCAAAGGTTCACATTATCCCACAACACCAGAATACAAGAGGGCAGATTAAACAATAAGTAGCATAATACGGAAGCACACGCGGAACAACAATACGTACATGTGCCTTTACGAGACAATACGATGCAAGCAACAATCTCTCACAAATGTATTCAGTTTTGGAATGAAATGAAGGCAAGAGTATACAGGGATTCAAAGCATTCATACTGAGCTCAATTCAAAATAGGAAGGTTAGATGAATTCAATATCCAAAGGAATGAAACTGGAATAGGCACATATCGAAAGCAAATGCGGAACAATAGGATATACATGTGCCTATATGAGTCAATACGATATAGCATAAACGTTACACAACAGTTTTCAAGAATGCAATAATTTTAAGGACAAGAGCATACAAGAATTCAAAGCAGTAATATAAAGCTCAATTGAATGAGAAAGCTAAAGGATATCAATTTCCAAAGGAATGAAACCAGAATATGAGAAATCGACCAAAGCTCGATTTCTGGCAGAATACAGAAGGCACATTGAACAAATGATTCAAACTATCAATCGTGCTCCAATTTACTCAGAAATAATCATTGGATTATACTTTCAGATAAGACAGGCTTCATATGAATTAAACTGTCCAACAGAGAGAGTTACAAATGATTTGGTAAGCAAGTGTCGTAGAACAAAATCTCTGTTGGTAGAATTCATAATGTCAGATTCAACAGATAACTGGGCAGGTGTTTGGATTCCAAATCTTTCAATCCATATATCAAAGAAAGGTCTACGAGTCTAGTTTCCAATGAAATCAGTTTTGAACAAATCAGAGTTTCCACAAAGACTTATAGGCAGCTCGGTATCAAAAGGTCAGAATCTCAGAAGTTGCACAGATTCGAATCGTTACGTCTAAACAGGAGATATAACAAATGCAAGGCTAGAATGATTCAAAGTTCCACATATTCAAAGCAAATGTGGAGATAAAATTGGCAGTGAGAAAAGATCAGGAAACTTGCAATAAGACATATCAAAGCAATTATAGGAGAAACGAACAGGGAACTTGCAATAGAAAGGATCGAAACAAGTGGGAAACTTGCCTTTCAAAGATTTCGATCCGAAGATCCAAAGAAGGTGCCAGCCCAAATCCTTCTACTTTTCCTCCGTGTCCTCTCTCTGTTTCGTTTTGTGCTCTCGTTTTCTTCCTTTCTTCGCAACTACACCACGTGTCGAACATCGAGGCACAGTCACCTGCTCTCTTTTACTCTCATTCCTTCTTTTTCTTTCCTAAACGCAGCTGCCACAGCCGCCGCCGCTGCCACAATCGCAACCCCTTCCACCGCACTACCTTCCTTCCTCCCTTCTCTCGCAGACATAACTGCTGCATACGCAGTCGCTGCCGCTGCGGCCGCAATCCCGTCCGCAGCCCCTTTTTCCGCCTTTCCTTTCTTTTCTTTCCCAGCTGCAACTGCCGCAGTCGCAGTCGCAACCATGGCCGCAGCCACCACAACCGCAGCCTTTCTTCCTCCGCTACTCTATTTCCTCTCCTTCTTCTCTTCCAACTGCAGCTGCCACTGCCGCAGCTGCCACCCCTTCTCCTCTTCCTCTCTTCTTCCTCTCCTTCCCTTTCTCTTCTTCTTCCTTTCCTTCTCTTCTTTCCCAGCTGCACTGCTGCAGTCGCAGCCTCAGCCACGGCCGCAGCCTCTTCTTCCTCCCCTGCTCATCTTCCTCTCCTTCTTCTCTTCCAACTGCAGCTGCCATCGCCGCAGCCGCAGCCCCTTCTTTCCCTTCTCTTCTTCCTCTCCTTCCCTTCTTCCTTTCTTCTTCTTCTCTTCTTCTCCTTCCTCCCCTTCTTCTTCCCGGCGTCACACACACCCTCTCCTCTGTTTCCTCTGCAGGGAACAGAGGTATCACAACCTCTTCTCCTACTTCCCCTTCTTCTTCTCTTCTTCTCCTTCCTCCCCTTCTTCTCCCCGACGAACAGTACCTCCTCTCCTCTGTTTCCTCCTGCAGGAAACAAAGGTGCCGCCTGT
>NW_027020343.1:27500-32500 GCF_036884655.1 Musa acuminata AAA Group
CAGCCATCTCAGCACCCTGGAACCCCCCGGGTGGCACAGGGCTGGATGGGGCTTTCGTATAGCAGGGACGGTGCTGCCTCACGCTTCGCTCACTGTTCGCCGCTCGCCGCTCGCTCGCGCAGCCAAAAATGGCCTGTTTTGGCCCGTTTTTGGGCTGTTTTGGCCTGTTTTTGGGCTGTTCTTGCGTGGTGCGGTGACCATCGTGAGCGGAGCAAAACGTCAGCCATCTCAGCACCCTGGAACCCCCCGGGTTGTCACGAACGGTCGTCGCGCACCCGCAACAACTTCGTTCAATGAACCGTTCGTCGCTCACACCCGCATGTACAGCTGCTTGACAGCATGTTTTCCCATGGTTTTGGGTCATTTTGCTTGTAAATATGTAAGTTCGAACAAGCTGCAGCGTTGCAAAGCGATCGCTCACCGAACCGAGCAAAACAGCCCCAAAACAGCCCAAAACGGCTCCGTTTTCGCGTGCCGCGGGAGGTGAGCGGAGTGCTGCCTCCGCTCACCAAAACGTCAGCCATCTCAGCACCCAGGAACCCCCCGGGTGGCACATGGCTGGATGGGGCTTCGGTTATATACCGGGCGTTGAACACTCTTTCGCAAGTTCGCACGTGACCTTTACGGGAACTTGGTGTTGCGTCCGGGACCAGGTGAGCGGCTGTTTGTGGGCTTGCAGCTGTTCGTTCATCCTTGAAAGCCTTGTTTTTCCCCCTCTCCCTCTTTTCTCTTGTGCACACAAGGTGTTCGACGAATTGCTTGTAAAGCTTTCCTTTTCGCGAGACTTCGGGACGTGTCCGTTGCTCGTTCTTTCGATCTAACTCTCTTTCTCTTTTACAGGTCCTTCGGGACCTGCGAGAGGTTACAAAGTGGGCTGATCCTTGCGGAGCAAGATCGCAAGGGCGAAGCGCGACTTAGGCAAGGCAAGCTAAGTTCGCGTCTTTGCCGCAAGAGTGACTCGCGACTTAGGCAACGCAAGCTAAGTTCGCGTCGTTGGCCGCAAGGGTGCCGCACGCCTTAGGCAATTCCAGCTAAGGTCGTGACATTGTGGTATCAGAGCGGGCAAGCTCTTCGATCGAACAGCGAACGAACTTCGCAACTTCGCCATGGCAAAGCATCGTGGCGAATCAAGCAAGATGGGGCAGGCCGGACCCTTGCCCCAAGCAGCCGCAGGTGGGCTGCATGTGCACACTCGCTCTCATGCTGTTGGAGCCGCTCATGAGGATCGCGGCAGCGAACAGGATGAGCGAGAAGTTGGCAACTCTCCGCGAGCGGAGGAAGCGCAATCTGGTGCGCTAATTGGGAAAAAGAGTCATAAGGAGAGACTCACGACGGCGGAAACCCGCCTGGATGTTCTGGAAGCGAGCATGGAGGAACTCTACCATGGCCAACAAAGACTTGTTGGGGTAGAGAGCTCGCAAGAGGAAGCGGAGTCCAGGATCGACAAGGTCGAGGCCCTAGTCGACCGACTGTCCGATGACACCAAGGACTCCGTGCAGCACTTACAAGATGTTGTGGCGGAACTCACGGCGAAGGTGGCTATGCTCACAAGAACGCTAAATGCGGGAGGAGGCAACACCCGCGTTGCACCGCCACAAAACTTGAGGGCACCTGAGCCCCATGGATACGGAGGGGCCAGAGATGCCAAGGAGCTTGAGAACTTTCTGTTCGACATGGAACAATACTTCCGAGCTACGAGACCCGATTCTGAAGATACCAAAGTTTCAATAGCAACAATGTATCTGAACGGAGATGCGAAACTTTGGTGGCGAACTCGTTGGGAGGAAATCCAACAAGGTCGGTGTCGAGTCGACACATGGGAAGACTTGAAGCGGGAGTTGAGAACTCAGTTCCTACCAGAGAACACAGAGTTCGTCGCAAGAAGGAAGTTGAGACAACTCCGCCAAAGTACCACCATCCGAGACTATGTAAAGCAGTTTTCTGCACTGATGCTGGACATACAGGACATGTCCGAGAAGGACAAGTTGTTCAGTTTCCTTGATGGTTTGAAACCATGGGCTCAGCAAGAGCTGAATCGAAGGAATGTTACCGACGTGGTCGGGGCAATTGCAGCTGCAGAAAGGCTCACCGACTTCGTTTCCTCTGAAGACCCAGCGAGAAGGAAACAATCTTCAAGCAATCGCCCTCAAAAACATTCTCGAGGGAAGGAGCTCGGGGGCGAACAGAAGAAGAAGAGCTCCCACAAAGGGCCGAACCCAAAAGGCAAGGCCTCAAAACCTGGAGGATGCTTCTTGTGCGGAGGACCGCACATGGTAAGGGAGTGCCCACAGAAGCAGGCACTCAACGCTTTGACAGCTTCCATCCACCCTCCCCGATCGGACAAGGGCAAAGCTGTTGCCCTTAGCTCAAGCAGTTCTGAATCCAGCAGCGACGATGAAGAGTCGCAAGGACCCCGAATGGGAGCAATGCGTTTGTTGAACGCTATGCGGGGTCAAGTGGGGGAGAACATGAAGACGAAGGCACAAAAAGCAGGAAGTAGTGAACTGATGTATGTGGACATCAAGCTGAATGGCCAAACGACCCGTGCAATGGTGGACACGGGCGCTACCCACAACTTCATAGCCGATCGTGAAGCACAGCGACTTGGGTTGACATTGGAGAAGAGCCCAAGCCGAATGAAAGCAGTGAACTCGGAGGCCAGGCGAATCTCCGGATTGGCGAAGGGAGTTCCCATCAGAATCGGGACTTGGAGCGGAACCACCAACATGATGGCCGTGCCACTAGACGACTTCCAAGTGATTCTTGGAATGGAGTTTATGCACGCGGCGAAGTTGGTGCCGATGCCATTCTTGAATTCCCTATGTATGATGGGAGGCGATGACCCCTGTGTGGTGCCCGTCTCTCGGAGAGGAACCAAGGAGCCCCAACATATTTCGGCATTACAATTGAAGAAAGGGGTGCGAAAGGGCGAACTAACATTCGTGGCTGCTATGAAGCTAGAGCCACTCAATGAAGAAGCCATTCAAGAACCTGCTGTGGTGGCCAACGTCCTGAAGGAGTTCAAAGACGTTATGCCACCTGAGTTGCCGAAGACTCTCCCGCCACGCAGAGGCGTGGATCACAGCATTGAGCTGGAGCCAGGAGTGAAGCCTCCAGCGAGACCACCCTATCGCATGGCCCCGCCAGAGTTGGCAGAACTCAGAAAGCAGTTAGGTGAACTGCTAAGCGGTGGTCTCATCCGCAGCTCAAAAGCACCTTTCGGAGCTCCAGTTCTCTTTCAGAAGAAACAAGATGGGAGTCTCCGATTATGCGTCGACTATCGAGCCCTCAACAAAGTAACAGTGAAGAACAAGTATCCCATCCCGCTCATCGCGGACTTGTTCGACCAATTGGGCAAGGCGAAGTATTTCTCAAAACTCGACCTTCGGTCGGGGTATTGGCAGGTGCGCATTGCTGAAGGCGACGAAGCAAAGACTACATGTGTGACCAGATATGGAGCGTTTGAGTTCTTGGTGATGCCTTTCGGCTTAACCAACGCTCCGGCAACATTCTGTACTCTCATGAACCAGCTATTCAAGGAGTATTTGGATAAGTTCGTGGTCGTCTACTTGGACGACATTGTCGTCTACAGCCAAACGCTCGAGGAGCACGTCAAGCACCTTCGGACGATTTTCAAGGTTCTCAGGGAGAACACTTTGTTCGTAAAAAGGGAGAAATGCTACTTTGCTCAAACTGAGATCCTGTTCTTGGGGCACCGAATCGGTGATGGCTCCATCCGGATGGACAAGTCGAAGGTGCAAGCAGTTGCGGAATGGCGAACTCCAAAGAAGGTGCCAGAGTTGAGATCCTTCCTTGGTTTCGTCAACTACTACCGACGCTTCATCGCGGGATATTCGAAGCGGGCAACTCCACTGACGGAGTTGCTGAAGAAGGAGCAGCCTTGGAAGTGGTCTGACAGATGTGAGATAGCATTCCAAGATCTAAAGGCTGCTGTTCTGGAAGAACCAGTGCTCAAATTGCCAAACTATGGAGAGCCCTTTGAAGTCCATACAGATGCTTCGGACTTTGCTATTGGTGGAGTACTCATGCAAGAAGGTCATCCGGTGGCCTACGAGAGCCGCAAACTCAACGAGACCGAGAGGCGGTATCCAGTGCATGAGAAGGAGATGACAGCGGTGATCCACTGCCTACGAGTTTGGCGACACTACCTCCTCGGGTCGCGATTTGTGCTGAGGACAGACAACATCGCCCTGAGTTATTTCCAAACTCAGAAGAAGCTCTCCCCAAAGCAAGCACGGTGGCAGGACTTCCTGGCTGAATTTGATATGGCAATGGAATATAAGCCCGGGAAGGCAAATGTCGTGGCCGATGCGCTGAGTCGGAAGGTGGAGTGCGTGAATGCTGCACAACTGGAGGGCAGAGGCCAAACAAGTCAGTTACACTCCAACTTCCTTTCCCGAATCAGAAATGGACTGTATAGTGATCCCCAGGCAGTTATCCTGATGCAGCTCATCAAAGAAGGAAAGGCACGACGATTTTGGGTCCAGGAGGGACTTGTTTACACAAAAGGGAATAGGGTTTATGTTCCTCGAGTGGACAATTTAAGGCGTGAACTCTTAAAAGAGTGTCACGATTCCCTTTGGGCTGGACATCCCGGCATTCACAGAACTCTGGCTCTCGTGGAGAGAGCCTTCTACTGGCCGAAGATGGGGATTGATGTGGAGGAGTATGTTCGAACATGCCTTACTTGCCAACAAGACAAGGTGGAGCAGCGGAAGCCGGTGGGACTTTTGGAGCCGTTGCCCGTACCAGAAAGGCCATGGGAGAGCATTTCCTTAGACTTCATATCAAGCTTGCCACCTGTAGGGGGACTCGGATCGATACTCGTGGTGGTCGATCGGTTTTCAAAGTATGCAACTTTCATTGCTGCTCCCCTACACTGTTCAGCTGAAGAGGCGGCCAGACTGATGATGAAGGGTGTAGTGAAGTATTGGGGAGTCCCCCACAATATCGTGAGTGATCGAGACGCTCGGTTCCTG
>NW_027020343.1:40000-45000 GCF_036884655.1 Musa acuminata AAA Group
GGTGGCACAGGGCTGGATGGGGCTTTCGTATAGCAGGGACGGTGCTGCCTCTCGCTTCGCTCGCTGTTCGCCGCTCGCCGCTCGCTCGCGCAGCCAAAAATGGCCAGTTTTGGCCCGTTTTTGGGCAGTTTTGGCCTGTTTTTGGGGTGTTCTTGCGTGGCGCGGCGACCGTCGTGAGCGGAGCAAAATGTCAGCCATCTCAGCACCCTGGAACCCCCCGGGTGGCACAGGTCTGGATGGGGCTTTCGTATAGCAGGGACGGTGCTGCCTCACGCTTCGCTCGCTGTTCGCCGCTCGCCGCTCGCTCGCGCAGCCAAAAATGGCCAGTTTTGGCCCGTTTTTGGGCAGTTTTGGCCTGTTTTTGGGCTGTTCTTGCGTGGCGCGGCGACCGTCGAGAGCGGACCAAAATGTCAGCCATCTCAGCACCCTGGAACCCCCCGGGTGGCACAGGGCTGGATGGGGCTTTCGTATAGCAGGGACGGTGCTGCCTCACGCTTCGCTCGCTGTTCGCCGCTCGCCGCTCGCTCGCGCAGCCAAAAATGGCCTGTTTTGGCCCGTTTTTGGGCTGTTTTGGCCTGTTTTTGGGCTGTTCTTGCGTGGCGCGGCGACCGTCGTGAGCGGAGCAAAATGTCAGCCATCTCAGCACCCTGGAACCCCCCGGGTGGCACAGGGCTGGATGGGGCTTTCGTATAGCAGGGACGGTGCTGCCTCACGCTTCGCTCGCTGTTCGCCGCTCGCCGCTCGCTCGCGCAGCCAAAAATGGCCTGTTTTGGCCCGTTTTTGGGCTGTTTTGGCCTGTTTTTGGGCTGTTCTTGTGTGGCGCGGCGACCGTCGTGAGCGGAGCAAAATGTCAGCCATCTCAGCACCCTGGAACCCCCCGGGTGGCACAGGGCTGGATGGGGCTTTCGTATAGCAGGGACGGTGCTGCCTCACGCTTCGCTCGCTGTTCGCCGCTCGCCGCTCGCTCGCGCAGCCAAAAATGGCCTGTTTTGGCCCGTTTTTGGGCTGTTTTGGCCTGTTTTTGGGCTGTTCTTGCGTGGCGCGGCGACCGTCGTGAGCGGAGCAAAATGTCAGCCATCTCAGCACCCTGGAACCCCCCGGGTGGCACAGGGCTGGATGGGGCTTTCGTATAGCAGGGACGGTGCTGCCTCACGCTTCGCTCACTGTTCGCCGCTCGCCGCTCGCTCGCGCAGCCAAAAATGGCCTGTTTTGGCCCGTTTTTGGGCTGTTTTGGCCTGTTTTTGGGCTGTTCTTGCGTGGTGCGGTGACCATCGTGAGCGGAGCAAAACGTCAGCCATCTCAGCACCCTGGAACCCCCCGGGTGGCACAGGGCTGGATGGGGCTTTCGTATAGCAGGGACGGTGCTGCCTCTCGCTTCGCTCGCTGTCCGCCGCTCGCCGCTCGCTCGCGCAGCCAAAAATGGCCAGTTTTGTCCCGTTTTTGGGCCGTTTTGGCCTGTTTTTGGGCTGTTCTTGCGTGGTGCGGCGACCGTCGTGAGCGGAGCAAAATGTCAGCCATCTCAGCACCCTGGAACCCCCCGGGTGGCACAGGGCTGGATGGGGCTTTCGTATAGCAGGGACGGTGCTGCCTCACGCTGCGCTCACTGTTCGCCGCTCGCCGCTCGCTCGCGCAGCCAAAAATGGCCTGTTTTGGCCCGTTTTTGGGCTGTTTTGGCCTGTTTTTGGGCTGTTCTTGCGTGGTGCGGTGACCATCGTGAGCGGAGCAAAACGTCAGCCATCTCAGCACCCTGGAACCCCCCGGGTGGCACAGGGCTGGATGGGGCTTTCGTATAGCAGGGACGGTGCTGCCTCTCGCTTCGCTCGCTGTCCGCCGCTCGCCGCTCGCTCGCGCAGCCAAAAATGGCCAGTTTTGGCCCGTTTTTGGGCCGTTTTGGCCTGTTTTTGGGCTGTTCTTGCGTGGTGCGGCGACCGTCGTGAGCGGAGCAAAATGTCAGCCATCTCAGCACCCTGGAACCCCCCGGGTGGCACAGGGCTGGATGGGGCTTTCGTATAGCAGGGACGGTGCTGCCTCTCGCTTCGCTCGCTGTCCGCCACTCGCCGCTCGCTCGCGCAGCCAAAAATGGCCAGTTTTGGCCCGTTTTTGGGCCGTTTTGGCCAGTTTTTGGCCTGTTCTTGCGTTGCGCGGTGACCGTCGAGAGCGGAGCAAAACGTCAGCCATCTCAGCACCCTGGAACCCCCCGGGTGGCACAGGGCTGGATGGGGCTTTCGTATAGCAGGGACGGTGCTGCCTCTCGCTTCGCTCGCTGTTCGCCGCTCGCTGCTCGCTCGCTCAGCCAAAAATGGCCAGTTTTGGCCCGTTTTTGGGCTGTTTTGGCCTGTTTTTGGGCTGTTCTTGCGTGCCGCGGCGACCGTCGTGAGCGGAGCAAAATGTCAGCCATCTCAGCACCCTGGAACCCCCCGGGTTGTCACGGACAAACTTTGAAACAGGATGTTTGATGTAATGCTTATATCTGTCCGTGTCTGTTGGCATGTTCATGCCTTGTAAAACATGTAGAGGGGCAGCCGAAGGCTTATAAGTCCCATTTTAGTTGGGTTGGTGGCCTCTTTAGGCTTGTAAATAAAGGTTGTGTCATGTGGACACGTGCGAGAGCTTTTTCGGTCTGTAATGGACCATTTTACCCTTTGTTGTGCCACTGTTCAGAGCTTGTAAAGTCTGTTTGTAATTTGCATTGTCTATGAAGTGTTTTTCGGACATGTTTGCTTGTGGATCTCGTTTGAGGCGTTCTCTCTAACCCGTTCTCTCTTTTGATGGTCCTAAGGGACAATGGGAGGCTTCGGGGAGGCTGACCTTTGCGGACGGACACGCAAGGGTGCCGCACGACTTAGGCAAAACCAGCTAAGTCCGTGTCATATGGTATCAGAGCGGGACAAGCACTCATAGAAACACTTAGCATGCAAACGTGGGGGACCTAGCGGGGCTGCGTTGAGGGCAGTCAGCACACGCGCGACCGTTTGGGGGAAAACGGGCATGGAGATGTAGGGAAAAGAGTCGCTCAGAGGAGCGGGCATCTGAGATTGGCATTCACAGGAATGGCCAACCCTTCGCGCAAGAGGCACCACGAGAACAGGCAAGCTTGGAAGAATTTGGAGCGCACAAAGGTTGGGATGGCTGAGTTTGAGCTACGGCTCAACGTTGACAACTATACTTGATGGTGCTCTAGGCAAGCGAGGCGCTTGGCAAGAATGAGACCATCCAAGGTCGAATGAGTTGCTCAACGACCAAAAGAGTTAGGCCAAAGCTCACAGAGGTGAGAGGAATTGCTAACTCGAAGAATTTGGTACTCATGCAGGGGCTTGTATGCGGACGATGGAATGTCCGTGGCCATCCCAAGGCGGCCGAGACTCGGCGCCATGGAGCATTGAAACTTTCTCTTTGGCATGCGAAGGATACGTCCGGAGGAGGCTGAAGTGTGCAACGAGTTCAGCATGTTGCTAGACCTTGAGGGGTGCAGTGGGGGCTGTATTGACGGGGAGTCGCAATCTAGCAAGTGCGTTTGCAGGAGGCAGAACAATGCACAGTTTGTTCAGCAGATCGGAGTAGTCCAAGGGGATGGGGGTCTCCGAAACGAAGAGAGATGTTGCTCCAACGGGATAGTTATCCAGGAGGGATAAGTCTCGGCACTCCAGAGGGAGAATCATGTGAGACGGACTCCACATGTTGAGGAGGAGTACCTCACAAACAACAACTCCACGAAGCTCGATGGACTGAGCAAGCGGCGAGGAGTCGTCGCATGATCTCGCTCGAGAGAATGCATTGGTGGATGCATTGCGAGATCAAGTGGGGGAGCGACCTGAAGCAACTTAAATGAAGGCACACTTGGAGTCGATGTGGAGATCGGACTCAAGGGAGGGCTGACCCGTGGAATGGTGGGCACGAGGGCCACCATCGACTCAATGCAGAAACGAGGAGCGGAGCAACTTGGGTGTAACTTGGCGAAGTACCCAAGCCGTATGAAGGGAGCCAGCAGAGAAGTTGGAACATGGAGCAGAGGCACAGTGCTTTTCTTAGACAGAGGTCAAGGACATGAGCTCTTGCAGAGGCAAGAGCAGGATCATGTTGTTCCATGGGTCCTTCATTCTGACGGAGTGGACTCATCTTGCATGGTGCCAAAGACGAAGGGAGCTTCGGGGCACATGCACCTTATCTCGGAGGAGCATTTGATGAAGGAACTAAGGCGACTCAATTTGCGGAGGCGAAGTTGAGTTCAGAAGGCCTTAGCACGGGGCAAGAGGACGTAGAGGCGGGTACTCTTGAAGAATATGCCACAGTGTTGCCATTCGAGTTGCTAGGAAGGAAGCGGTGCGCAGCAGAGATTGTGCTGGTAGGGGCAGAGGCCCAGGATCCAGGCAATAGTGCACAAATTACAGCGAAGTCGGCGGACTTCGGGAGCTACTAGGCGACGGACTGTCCTAGAGCGGTGCTTCATCTAGGTGTGACCCAAGAGTGGGTGGATGAAGATCGATTGCCAAAGGAGCGAACAAAATCGAAGGTGGAGGAGACCCTGCGATGTATTGGCAGAGGCCACACAGCGGAGGGTTCACAATTCGAGTTTATTCCACAAGGATCAGAATGCAATGGAGATGTCACCAGGAGGCGACATGGTGCAGCGGATCATGGTGGAACAGTTCGATGGCAATGCGATACACACGACCTTGTCCCGTGAGGGATGAGATCATATGGAGGTATGATCGGGAGCTACTGGGAGCTCCGCTTTGGTGAACAACACGACGGCAA
Organism: Musa acuminata AAA Group; assembly: GCF_036884655.1. Lineage (NCBI taxonomy): Eukaryota > Viridiplantae > Streptophyta > Magnoliopsida > Zingiberales > Musaceae > Musa > Musa acuminata. Next base: position 44,756 of record NW_027020343.1, read on the forward strand.
GAAGGGCTATGGATTCAAGGAGTGAAGGCCATGGTACCGCAGAGGCGGGTCTTCCGGGCGTGCACCGAATTTTGCATCGGATGAAAACCTTGGTCATCAGCATATGGGGGCTAGGTTCCACCAAGGGTTTTGTTCGTATGCAAGTACCAGGGAGTCCCATGGGAGGGACTTGATCATGCAGAGGTATGATCGAAGCAGCTGGAGAGTTGGACTGCTCCAGAGCTCATATTCGCTTAAGGGAGCCC
>NW_027020343.1:55000-57500 GCF_036884655.1 Musa acuminata AAA Group
TGTTTTTGGGCTGTTCTCGCGTGCCGCGGCGACCGTCGTGAGCGGAGCAAAATGTCAGCCATCTCAGCACCCTGGAACCCCCCGGGTGGCACAGGGCTGGATGTGGCTTTCGTATAGCAGGGACGGTGCTGCCTCTCGCTTCGCTCGCTGTTCGCCGCTCGCCGCTCGCTCGCGCAGCCAAAAATGGCCAGTTTTGGCCCGTTTTTGGGCAGTTTTGGCCTGTTTTTGGGGTGTTCTTGCGTGGCGTGGCGACCGTCGTGAGCGGAGCAAAATGTCAGCCATCTCAGCACCCTGGAACCCCCCGGGTGGCACAGGGCTGGATGGGGCTTTCGTATAGCAGGGACGGTGCTGCCTCTCGCTTCGCTCGCTGTTCGCCGCTCGCCGCTCGCTCGCGCAGCCAAAAATGGCCAGTTTTGGCCCGTTTTTGGGCAGTTTTGGCCTGTTTTTGGGGTGTTCTTGCGTGGCGCGGCGACCGTCGTGAGCGGAGCAAAATGTCAGCCATCTCAGCACCCTGGAACCCCCCGGGTGGCACAGGTCTGGATGGGGCTTTCGTATAGCAGGGACGGTGCTGCCTCACGCTTCGCTCGCTGTTCGCCGCTCGCCGCTCGCTCGCGCAGCCAAAAATGGCCAGTTTTGGCCCGTTTTTGGGCAGTTTTGGCCTGTTTTTGGGCTGTTCTTGCGTGGCGCGGCGACCGTCGAGAGCGGACCAAAATGTCAGCCATCTCAGCACCCTGGAACCCCCCGGGTGGCACAGGGCTGGATGGGGCTTTCGTATAGCAGGGACGGTGCTGCCTCACGCTTCGCTCGCTGTTCGCCGCTCGCCGCTCGCTCGCGCAGCCAAAAATGGCCTGTTTTGGCCCGTTTTTGGGCTGTTTTGGCCTGTTTTTGGGCTGTTCTTGCGTGGCGCGGCGACCGTCGTGAGCGGAGCAAAATGTCAGCCATCTCAGCACCCTGGAACCCCCCGGGTGGCACAGGGCTGGATGGGGCTTTCGTATAGCAGGGACGGTGCTGCCTCACGCTTCGCTCGCTGTTCGCCGCTCGCCGCTCGCTCGCGCAGCCAAAAATGGCCTGTTTTGGCCCGTTTTTGGGCTGTTTTGGCCTGTTTTTGGGCTGTTCTTGTGTGGCGCGGCGACCGTCGTGAGCGGAGCAAAATGTCAGCCATCTCAGCACCCTGGAACCCCCCGGGTGGCACAGGGCTGGATGGGGCTTTCGTATAGCAGGGACGGTGCTGCCTCACGCTTCGCTCGCTGTTCGCCGCTCGCCGCTCGCTCGCGCAGCCAAAAATGGCCTGTTTTGGCCCGTTTTTGGGCTGTTTTGGCCTGTTTTTGGGCTGTTCTTGCGTGGCGCGGCGACCGTCGTGAGCGGAGCAAAATGTCAGCCATCTCAGCACCCTGGAACCCCCCGGGTGGCACAGGGCTGGATGGGGCTTTCGTATAGCAGGGACGGTGCTGCCTCAAGCTTCGCTCACTGTTCGCCGCTCGCCGCTCGCTCGCGCAGCCAAAAATGGCCTGTTTTGGCCCGTTTTTGGGCTGTTTTGGCCTGTTTTTGGGCTGATCTTGCGTGGTGCGGTGACCATCGTGAGCGGAGCAAAACGTCAGCCATCTCAGCACCCTGGAACCCCCCGGGTGGCACAGGGCTGGATGGGGCTTTCGTATAGCAGGGACGGTGCTGCCTCTCGCTTCGCTCGCTGTCCGCCGCTCGCCGCTCGCTCGCGCAGCCAAAAATGGCCAGTTTTGGCCCGTTTTTGGGCCGTTTTGGCCTGTTTTTGGGCTGTTCTTGCGTGGTGCGGCGACCGTCGTGAGCGGAGCAAAATGTCAGCCATCTCAGCACCCTGGAACCCCCCGGGTGGCACAGGGCTGGATGGGTCTTTCGTATAGCAGGGACGGTGCTGCCTCACGCTGCGCTCACTGTTCGCCGCTCGCCGCTCGCTCGCGCAGCCAAAAATGGCCTGTTTTGGCCCGTTTTTGGGCTGTTTTGGCCTGTTTTTGGGCTGTTCTTGCGTGGTGCGGTGACCATCGTGAGCGGAGCAAAACGTCAGCCATCTCAGCACCCTGGAACCCCCCGGGTGGCACAGGGCTGGATGGGGCTTTCGTATAGCAGGGACGGTGCTGCCTCTCGCTTCGCTCGCTGTCCGCCGCTCGCCGCTCGCTCGCGCAGCCAAAAATGGCCAGTTTTGGCCCGTTTTTGGGCCGTTTTGGCCTGTTTTTGGGCTGTTCTTGCGTGGTGCGGCGACCGTCGTGAGCGGAGCAAAATGTCAGCCATCTCAGCACCCTGGAACCCCCCGGGTGGCACAGGGCTGGATGGGGCTTTCGTATAGCAGGGACGGTGCTGCCTCTCGCTTCGCTCGCTGTCCGCCACTCGCCGCTCGCTCGCGCAGCCAAAAATGGCCAGTTTTGGCCCGTTTTTGGGCCGTTTTGGCCAGTTTTTGGCCTGTTCTTGCGTTGCGCGGTGACCGTCGAGAGCGGAGCAAAACGTCAGCCATCTCAGCACCCTGGAACCC
>NW_027020343.1:67500-72500 GCF_036884655.1 Musa acuminata AAA Group
CTGTTCTTGCGTGGTGCGGCGACCGTCGTGAGCGGAGCAAAATGTCAGCCATCTCAGCACCCTGGAACCCCCCGGGTGGCACAGGGCTGGATGGGGCTTTCGTATAGCAGGGACGGTGCTGCCTCACGCTGCGCTCACTGTTCGCTGCTCGCCGCTCGCTCGCGCAGCCAAAAATGGCCTGTTTTGGCCCGTTTTTGGGCTGTTTTGGCCTGTTTTTGGGCTGTTCTTGCGTGGTGCGGTGACCATCGTGAGCGGAGCAAAACGTCAGCCATCTCAGCACCCTGGAACCCCCCGGGTGGCACAGGGCTGGATGGGGCTTTCGTATAGCAGGGACGGTGCTGCCTCTCGCTTCGCTCGCTGTCCGCCGCTCGCCGCTCGCTCGCGCAGCCAAAAATGGCCAGTTTTGGCCCGTTTTTGGGCCGTTTTGGCCTGTTTTTGGGCTGTTCTTGCGTGGTGCGGCGACCGTCGTGAGCGGAGCAAAATGTCAGCCATCTCAGCACCCTGGAACCCCCCGGGTGGCACAGGGCTGGATGGGGCTTTCGTATAGCAGGGACGGTGCTGCCTCTCGCTTCGCTCGCTGTCCGCCACTCGCCGCTCGCTCGCGCAGCCAAAAATGGCCAGTTTTGGCCCGTTTTTGGGCCGTTTTGGCCAGTTTTTGGCCTGTTCTTGCGTTGCGCGGTGACCGTCGAGAGCGGAGCAAAACGTCAGCCATCTCAGCACCCTGGAACCCCCCGGGTGGCACAGGGCTGGATGGGGCTTTCGTATAGCAGGGACGGTGCTGCCTCTCGCTTCGCTCGCTGTTCGCCGCTCGCTGCTCGCTCGCTCAGCCAAAAATGGCCAGTTTTGGCCCGTTTTTGGGCTGTTTTGGCCTGTTTTTGGGCTGTTCTTGCGTGCCGTGGCGACCGTCGTGAGCGGAGCAAAATGTCAGCCATCTCAGCACCCTGGAACCCCCCGGGTGGCACAGGGCTGGATGGGGCTTTCGTATAGCAGGGACGGTGCTGCCTCACGCTTCGCTCGCTGTTCGCCGCTCGCCGCTCGCTCGCGCAGCCAAAAATGGCCAGTTTTGGCCCGTTTTTGGGCAGTTTTGGCCTGTTTTTGGGCTGTTCTTGCGTGCCACGACGACCATCGTGAGCGGAGCAAAACGTCAGCCATCTCAGCACCCTGGAACCCCCCGGGTGGCACAGGGCTGGATGGGGCTTTCGTATAGCAGGGACGGTGCTGCCTCTCGCTTCGCCCGCTGTCCGCAGCTCGTCGCTTGCTCGCGCAGCCAAAAATGGCCAGTTTTGGCCCGTTTTTGGGCAGTTTTGGCCTGTTTTTGGGCTGTTCTTGCGTGGCGCGGCGACCGTCGAGAGCGGACCAAAATGTCAGCCATCTCAGCACCCTGGAACCCCCCGGGTGGCACAGGGCTGGATGGGGCTTTCGTATAGCAGGGACGGTGCTGCCTCACGCTTCGCTCGCTGTTCGCCGCTCGCCGCTCGCTCGCGCAGCCAAAAATGGCCTGTTTTGGCCCGTTTTTGGGCTGTTTTGGCCTGTTTTTGGGCTGTTCTTGCGTGGCGCGGCGACCGTCGTGAGCGGAGCAAAATGTCAGCCATCTCAGCACCCTGGAACCCCCCGGGTGGCACAGGGCTGGATGGGGCTTTCGTATAGCAGGGACGGTGCTGCCTCACGCTTCGCTCGCTGTTCGCCGCTCGCCGCTCGCTCGCGCAGCCAAAAATGGCCTGTTTTGGCCCGTTTTTGGGCTGTTTTGGCCTGTTTTTGGGCTGTTCTTGTGTGGCGCGGCGACCGTCGTGAGCGGAGCAAAATATCAGCCATCTCAGCACCCTGGAACCCCCCGGGTGGCACAGGGCTGGATGGGGCTTTCGTATAGCAGGGACGGTGCTGCCTCACGCTTCGCTCGCTGTTCGCCGCTCGCCGCTCGCTCGCGCAGCCAAAAATGGCCTGTTTTGGCCCGTTTTTGGGCTGTTTTGGCCTGTTTTTGGGCTGTTCTTGCGTGGCGCGGCGACCGTCGTGAGCGGAGCAAAATGTCAGCCATCTCAGCACCCTGGAACCCCCCGGGTGGCACAGGGCTGGATGGGGCTTTCGTATAGCAGGGACGGTGCTGCCTCTCGCTTCGCTCGCTGTTCGCCGCTCGCCGCTCGCTCGCGCAGCCAAAAATGGCCAGTTTTGGCCCGTTTTTGGGCTGTTTTGGCCTGTTTTTGGGCTGTTCTTGCGTGCCGCGGCGACCGTCGTGAGCGGAGCAAAATGTCAGCCATCTCAGCACCCTGGAACCCCCCGGGTGGCACAGGGCTGGATGGGGCTTTCGTATAGCAGGGACGGTGCTGCCTCTCGCTTCGCTCGCTGTTCGCCGCTCGCCGCTCGCTCGCGCAGCCAAAAATGGCCAGTTTTGGCCCGTTTTTGGGCAGTTTTGGCCTGTTTTTGGGGTGTTCTTGCGTGGCGTGGCGACCGTCGTGAGCGGAGCAAAATGTCAGCCATCTCAGCACCCTGGAACCCCCCGGGTGGCACAGGGCTGGATGGGGCTTTCGTATAGCAGGGACGGTGCTGCCTCTCGCTTCGCTCGCTGTTCGCCGCTCGCCGCTCGCTCGCGCAGCCAAAAATGGCCAGTTTTGGCCCGTTTTTGGGCAGTTTTGGCCTGTTTTTGGGGTGTTCTTGCGTGGCGCGGCGACCGTCGTGAGCGGAGCAAAATGTCAGCCATCTCAGCACCCTGGAACCCCCCGGGTGGCACAGGTCTGGATGGGGCTTTCGTATAGCAGGGACGGTGCTGCCTCACGCTTCGCTCGCTGTTCGCCGCTCGCCGCTCGCTCGCGCAGCCAAAAATGGCCAGTTTTGGCCCGTTTTTGGGCAGTTTTGGCCTGTTTTTGGGCTGTTCTTGCGTGGCGCGGCGACCGTCGAGAGCGGACCAAAATGTCAGCCATCTCAGCACCCTGGAACCCCCCGGGTGGCACAGGGCTGGATGGGGCTTTCGTATAGCAGGGACGGTGCTGCCTCACGCTTCGCTCGCTGTTCGCCGCTCGCCGCTCGCTCGCGCAGCCAAAAATGGCCTGTTTTGGCCCGTTTTTGGGCTGTTTTGGCCTGTTTTTGGGCTGTTCTTGCGTGGCGCGGCGACCGTCGTGAGCGGAGCAAAATGTCAGCCATCTCAGCACCCTGGAACCCCCCGGGTGGCACAGGGCTGGATGGGGCTTTCGTATAGCAGGGACGGTGCTGCCTCACGCTTCGCTCGCTGTTCGCCGCTCGCCGCTCGCTCGCGCAGCCAAAAATGGCCTGTTTTGGCCCGTTTTTGGGCTGTTTTGGCCTGTTTTTGGGCTGTTCTTGTGTGGCGCGGCGACCGTCGTGAGCGGAGCAAAATATCAGCCATCTCAGCACCCTGGAACCCCCCGGGTGGCACAGGGCTGGATGGGGCTTTCGTATAGCAGGGACGGTGCTGCCTCACGCTTCGCTCGCTGTTCGCCGCTCGCCGCTCGCTCGCGCAGCCAAAAATGGCCTGTTTTGGCCCGTTTTTGGGCTGTTTTGGCCTGTTTTTGGGCTGTTCTTGCGTGGCGCGGCGACCGTCGTGAGCGGAGCAAAATGTCAGCCATCTCAGCACCCTGGAACCCCCCGGGTGGCACAGGGCTGGATGGGGCTTTCGTATAGCAGGGATGGTGCTGCCTCACGCTTCGCTCACTGTTCGCCGCTCGCCGCTCGCTCGCGCAGCCAAAAATGGCCTGTTTTGGCCCGTTTTTGGGCTGTTTTGGCCTGTTTTTGGGCTGTTCTTGCGTGGTGCGGTGACCATCGTGAGCGGAGCAAAACGTCAGCCATCTCAGCACCCTGGAACCCCCCGGGTGGCACAGGGCTGGATGGGGCTTTCGTATAGCAGGGACGGTGCTGCCTCTCGCTTCGCTCGCTGTCCGCCGCTCGCCGCTCGCTCGCGCAGCCAAAAATGGCCAGTTTTGGCCCGTTTTTGGGCCGTTTTGGCCTGTTTTTGGGCTGTTCTTGCGTGGTGCGGCGACCGTCGTGAGCGGAGCAAAATGTCAGCCATCTCAGCACCCTGGAACCCCCCGGGTGGCATAGGGCTGGATGGGGCTTTCGTATAGCAGGGACGGTGCTGCCTCACGCTGCGCTCACTGTTCGCCGCTCGCCGCTCGCTCGCGCAGCCAAAAATGGCCTGTTTTGGCCCGTTTTTGGGCTGTTTTGGCCTGTTTTTGGGCTGTTCTTGCGTGGTGCGGTGACCATCGTGAGCGGAGCAAAACGTCAGCCATCTCAGCACCCTGGAACCCCCCGGGTGGCACAGGGCTGGATGGGGCTTTCGTATAGCAGGGACGGTGCTGCCTCTCGCTTCGCTCGCTGTCCGCCGCTCGCCGCTCGCTCGCGCAGCCAAAAATGGCCAGTTTTGGCCCGTTTTTGGGCCGTTTTGGCCTGTTTTTGGGCTGTTCTTGCGTGGTGCGGCGACCGTCGTGAGCGGAGCAAAATGTCAGCCATCTCAGCACCCTGGAACCCCCCGGGTGGCACAGGGCTGGATGGGGCTTTCGTATAGCAGGGACGGTGCTGCCTCTCGCTTCGCTCGCTGTCCGCCACTCGCCGCTCGCTCGCGCAGCCAAAAATGGCCAGTTTTGGCCCGTTTTTGGGCCGTTTTGGCCAGTTTTTGGCCTGTTCTTGCGTTGCGCGGTGACCGTCGAGAGCGGAGCAAAACGTCAGCCATCTCAGCACCCTGGAACCCCCCGGGTGGCACAGGGCTGGATGGGGCTTTCGTATAGCAGGGACGGTGCTGCCTCTCGCTTCGCTCGCTGTTCGCCGCTCGCTGCTCGCTCGCTCAGCCAAAAATGGCCAGTTTTGGCCCGTTTTTGGGCTGTTTTGGCCTGTTTTTGGGCTGTTCTTGCGTGCCGCGGCGACCGTCGTGAGCGGAGCAAAATGTCAGCCATCTCAGCACCCTGGAACCCCCCGGGTGGCACAGGGCTGGATGGGGCTTTCGTATAGCAGGGACGGTGCTGCCTCACGCTTCGCTCGCTGTTCGCCGCTCGCCGCTCGCT
>NW_027020343.1:80000-87500 GCF_036884655.1 Musa acuminata AAA Group
GGAGCAAAATGTCAGCCATCTCAGCACCCTGGAACCCCCTGGGTGGCACAGGGCTGGATGGGGCATTCGTATAGCAGGGACGGTGCTGCCTCTCGCTTCGCTCGCTGTTCGCCGCTCGCCGCTCGCTCGGGCAGCCAAAATTGGCCAGTTTTGGCCCGTTTTTGGGCTGTTTTGGCCTGTTTTTGGGGTGTTCTTGCGTGGCGCGGTGACCGTCGTGAGCGGAGCAAAATGTCAGCCATCTCAGCACCCTGGAACCCCCCGGGTGGCACAGGGCTGGATGGAGCTTTCGTATAGCAGGGACGGTGCTGCCTCTCGCTTCGCTCGCTGTTCGCCGCTCGCCGCTCGCTCGCGCAGCCAAAAATGGCCAGTTTTGGCCCGTTTTTGGGCTGTTTTGGCCTGTTTTTGGGCTGTTCTTGCGTGCCGCGGCGACCGTCGTGAGCGGAGCAAAATGTCAGCCATCTCAGCACCCTGGAACCCCCCGGGTGGCACAGGGCTGGATGGGGCTTTCGTATAGCAGGGACGGTGCTGCCTCTCGCTTCGCTCGCTGTTCGCCGCTCGCCGCTCGCTCGCGCAGCCAAAAATGGCCAGTTTTGGCACGTTTTTGGGCAGTTTTGGCCTGTTTTTGGGGTGTTCTTGCGTGGCGTGGCGACCGTCGTGAGCGGAGCAAAATGTCAGCCATCTCAGCACCCTGGAACCCCCCGGGTGGCACAGGGCTGGATGGGGCTTTCGTATAGCAGGGACGGTGCTGCCTCTCGCTTCGCTCGCTGTTCGCCGCTCGCCGCTCGCTCGCGCGGCCAAAAATGGCCAGTTTTGGCCCGTTTTTGGGCAGTTTTGGCCTGTTTTTGGGGTGTTCTTGCGTGGCGCGGCGACCGTCGTGAGCGGAGCAAAATGTCAGCCATCTCAGCACCCTGGAACCCCCCGGGTGGCACAGGTCTGGATGGGGCTTTCGTATAGCAGGGACGGTGCTGCCTCACGCTTCGCTCGCTGTTCGCCGCTCGCCGCTCGCTCGCGCAGCCAAAAATGGCCAGTTTTGGCCCGTTTTTGGGCAGTTTTGGCCTGTTTTTGGGCTGTTCTTGCGTGGCGCGGCGACCGTCGAGAGCGGACCAAAATGTCAGCCATCTCAGCACCCTGGAACCCCCCGGGTGGCACAGGGCTGGATGGGGCTTTCGTATAGCAGGGACGGTGCTGCCTCACGCTTCGCTCGCTGTTCGCCGCTCGCCGCTCGCTCGCGCAGCCAAAAATGGCCTGTTTTGGCCCGTTTTTGGGCTGTTTTGGCCTGTTTTTGGGCTGTTCTTGCGTGGCGCGGCGACCGTCGTGAGCGGAGCAAAATGTCAGCCATCTCAGCACCCTGGAACCCCCCGGGTGGCACAGGGCTGGATGGGGCTTTCGTATAGCAGGGACGGTGCTGCCTCACGCTTCGCTCGCTGTTCGCCGCTCGCCGCTCGCTCGCGCAGCCAAAAATGGCCTGTTTTGGCCCGTTTTTGGGCTGTTTTGGCCTGTTTTTGGGCTGTTCTTGTGTGGCGCGGCGACCGTCGTGAGCGGAGCAAAATGTCAGCCATCTCAGCACCCTGGAACCCCCCGGGTGGCACAGGGCTGGATGGGGCTTTCGTATAGCAGGGACGGTGCTGCCTCACGCTTCGCTCGCTGTTCGCCGCTCGCCGCTCGCTCGCGCAGCCAAAAATGGCCTGTTTTGGCCCGTTTTTGGGCTGTTTTGGCCTGTTTTTGGGCTGTTCTTGCGTGGCGCGGCGACCGTCGTGAGCGGAGCAAAATGTCAGCCATCTCAGCACCCTGGAACCCCCCGGGTGGCACAGGGCTGGATGGGGCTTTCGTATAGCAGGGACGGTGCTGCCTCACGCTTCGCTCACTGTTCGCCGCTTGCCGCTCGCTCGCGCAGCCAAAAATGGCCTGTTTTGGCCCGTTTTTGGGCTGTTTTGGCCTGTTTTTGGGCTGTTCTTGCGTGGTGCGGTGACCATCGTGAGCGGAGCAAAACGTCAGCCATCTCAGCACCCTGGAACCCCCCGGGTGGCACAGGGCTGGATGGGGCTTTCGTATAGCAGGGACGGTGCTGCCTCTCGCTTCGCTCGCTGTCCGCCGCTCGCCGCTCGCTCGCGCAGCCAAAAATGGCCAGTTTTGTCCCGTTTTTGGGCCGTTTTGGCCTGTTTTTGGGCTGTTCTTGCGTGGTGCGGCGACCGTCGTGAGCGGAGCAAAATGTCAGCCATCTCAGCACCCTGGAACCCCCCGGGTGGCACAGGGCTGGATGGGGCTTTCGTATAGCAGGGACGGTGCTGCCTCACGCTGCGCTCACTGTTCGCCGCTCGCCGCTCGCTCGCGCAGCCAAAAATGGCCTGTTTTGGCCCGTTTTTGGGCTGTTTTGGCCTGTTTTTGGGCTGTTCTTGCGTGGTGCGGTGACCATCGTGAGCGGAGCAAAACGTCAGCCATCTCAGCACCCTGGAACCCCCCGGGTGGCACAGGGCTGGATGGGGCTTTCGTATAGCAGGGACGGTGCTGCCTCTCGCTTCGCTCGCTGTCCGCCGCTCGCCGCTCGCTCGCGCAGCCAAAAATGGCCAGTTTTGGCCCGTTTTTGGGCCGTTTTGGCCTGTTTTTGGGCTGTTCTTGCGTGGTGCGGCGACCGTCGTGAGCGGAGCAAAATGTCAGCCATCTCAGCACCCTGGAACCCCCCGGGTGGCACAGGGCTGGATGGGGCTTTCGTATAGCAGGGACGGTGCTGCCTCTCGCTTCGCTCGCTGTCCGCCACTCGCCGCTCGCTCGCGCAGCCAAAAATGGCCAGTTTTGGCCCGTTTTTGGGCCGTTTTGGCCAGTTTTTGGCCTGTTCTTGCGTTGCGCGGTGACCGTCGAGAGCGGAGCAAAACGTCAGCCATCTCAGCACCCTGGAACCCCCCGGGTGGCACAGGGCTGGATGGGGCTTTCGTATAGCAGGGACGGTGCTGCCTCTCGCTTCGCTCGCTGTTCGCCGCTCGCTGCTCGCTCGCTCAGCCAAAAATGGCCAGTTTTGGCCCGTTTTTGGGCTGTTTTGGCCTGTTTTTGGGCTGTTCTTGCGTGCCGCGGCGACCGTCGTGAGCGGAGCAAAATGTCAGCCATCTCAGCACCCTGGAACCCCCCGGGTTGTCACGGACAAACTTTGAAACAGGATGTTTGATGTAATGCTTATATCTGTCCGTGTCTGTTGGCATGTTCATGCCTTGTAAAACATGTAGAGGGGCAGCCGAAGGCTTATAAGTCCCATTTTAGTTGGGTTGGTGGCCTCTTTAGGCTTGTAAATAAAGGTTGTGTCATGTGGACACGTGCGAGAGCTTTTTCGGTCTGTAATGGACCATTTTACCCTTTGTTGTGCCACTGTTCAGAGCTTGTAAAGTCTGTTTGTAATTTGCATTGTCTATGAAGTGTTTTTCGGACATGTTTGCTTGTGGATCTCGTTTGAGGCGTTCTCTCTAACCCGTTCTCTCTTTTGATGGTCCTAAGGGACAATGGGAGGCTTCGGGGAGGCTGACCTTTGCGGACGGACACGCAAGGGTGCCGCACGACTTAGGCAAAACCAGCTAAGTCCGTGTCATATGGTATCAGAGCGGGACAAGCACTCATAGAAACACTTAGCATGCAAACGTGGGGGACCTAGCGGGGCTGCGTTGAGGGCAGTCAGCACACGCGCGACCGTTTGGGGGAAAACGGGCATGGAGATGTAGGGAAAAGAGTCGCTCAGAGGAGCGGGCATCTGAGATTGGCATTCACAGGAATGGCCAACCCTTCGCGCAAGAGGCACCACGAGAACAGGCAAGCTTGGAAGAATTTGGAGCGCACAAAGGTTGGGATGGCTGAGTTTGAGCTACGGCTCAACGTTGACAACTATACTTGATGGTGCTCTAGGCAAGCGAGGCGCTTGGCAAGAATGAGACCATCCAAGGTCGAATGAGTTGCTCAACGACCAAAAGAGTTAGGCCAAAGCTCACAGAGGTGAGAGGAATTGCTAACTCGAAGAATTTGGTACTCATGCAGGGGCTTGTATGCGGACGATGGAATGTCCGTGGCCATCCCAAGGCGGCCGAGTCTCGGCGCCATGGAGCATTGAAACTTTCTCTTTGGCATGCGAAGGATACGTCCGGAGGAGGCTGAAGTGTGCAACGAGTTCAGCATGTTGCTAGACCTTGAGGGGTGCAGTGGGGGCTGTATTGACGGGGAGTCGCAATCTAGCAAGTGCGTTTGCAGGAGGCAGAACAATGCACAGTTTGTTCAGCAGATCGGAGTAGTCCAAGGGGATGGGGGTCTCCGAAACGAAGAGAGATGTTGCTCCAACGGGATAGTTATCCAGGAGGGATAAGTCTCGGCACTCCAGAGGGAGAATCATGTGAGACGGACTCCACATGTTGAGGAGGAGTACCTCACAAACAACAACTCCACGAAGCTCGATGGACTGAGCAAGCGGCGAGGAGTCGTCGCATGATCTCGCTCGAGAGAATGCATTGGTGGATGCATTGCGAGATCAAGTGGGGGAGCGACCTGAAGCAACTTAAATGAAGGCACACTTGGAGTCGATGTGGAGATCGGACTCAAGGGAGGGCTGACCCGTGGAATGGTGGGCACGAGGGCCACCATCGACTCAATGCAGAAACGAGGAGCGGAGCAACTTGGGTGTAACTTGGCGAAGTACCCAAGCCGTATGAAGGGAGCCAGCAGAGAAGTTGGAACATGGAGCAGAGGCACAGTGCTTTTCTTAGACAGAGGTCAAGGACATGAGCTCTTGCAGAGGCAAGAGCAGGATCATGTTGTTCCATGGGTCCTTCATTCTGACGGAGTGGACTCATCTTGCATGGTGCCAAAGACGAAGGGAGCTTCGGGGCACATGCACCTTATCTCGGAGGAGCATTTGATGAAGGAACTAAGGCGACTCAATTTGCGGAGGCGAAGTTGAGTTCAGAAGGCCTTAGCACGGGGCAAGAGGACGCAGAGGCGGGTACTCTTGAAGAATATGCCACAGTGTTGCCATTCGAGTTGCTAGGAAGGAAGCGGTGCGCAGCAGAGATTGTGCTGGTAGGGGCAGAGGCCCAGGATCCAGGCAATAGTGCACAAATTACAGCGAAGTCGGCGGACTTCGGGAGCTACTAGGCGACGGACTGTCCTAGAGCGGTGCTTCATCTAGGTGTGACCCAAGAGTGGGTGGATGAAGATCGATTGCCAAAGGAGCGAACAAAATCGAAGGTGGAGGAGACCCTGCGATGTATTGGCAGAGGCCACACAGCGGAGGGTTCACAATTCGAGTTTATTCCACAAGGATCAGAATGCAATGGAGATGTCACCAGGAGGCGACATGGTGCAGCGGATCATGGTGGAACAGTTCGATGGCAATGCGATACACACGACCTTGTCCCGTGAGGGATGAGATCATATGGAGGTATGATCGGGAGCTACTGGGAGCTCCGCTTTGGTGAACAACACGACGGCAAGAAGGGCTATGGATTCAAGGAGTGAAGGCCATGGTACCGCAGAGGCGGGTCTTCCGGGCGTGCACTGAATTTTGCATCGGATGAAAACCTTGGTCATCAGCATATGGGGGCTAGGTTCCACCAAGGGTTTTGTTCGTATGCAAGTACCAGGGAGTCCCATGGGAGGGACTTGATCATGCAGAGGTATGATCGAAGCAGCTGGAGAGTTGGACTGCTCCAGAGCTCATATTCGCTTAAGGGAGCCCGGCAAGTCAGAGGACAAGGCCGAGTAAGCGAACGTTGTTACCAAGGAAGCTATGGAGAACAGAATCGGTGCAAACCCTACAATGCAATGGCAGAGGCCATGCATGGGAGTTGCAGTCTGTCTTTCCATCGACCAAACAGACTGCTTGGAGAACACGGAGGTGTTGGAGCAGGGGGTCGAAAGGGGCGAGGAAGCGACGATGAGTCCAGAGGGACTTAGCTACCCAAAGTCAAGCAATCAGTTAGAATGGAGGTGGACTCAGAGGAGTGCCACAGAGACATGTCTACTGATCGTGAAGAAAAGGGATGCAGATGCGAGGCGACGGATAGTAGGGCCATGGGCATTGCAGCGCCATGGTACCGCAGAGGCGGGACTTCCGTGCAAGTCATTGATCCCTTGCTCTCACGGAGGGAGAGCGTTTGGTCGTGAAAGGGGCCGAGGAGGTGGAGCATGCAGAGGCAATCTCCAAGTACCGGGACAAGGCTGAAGGGCAGAGGCCGAGGAACTTCGTAAGACCGGTGTCAGTGTGCTTCTCATCAAGACAGCCGTAAGTGAAGGACTTCGGGTCATGCAAGAGTGCACGACCAAGGAACGAAGCTGGCAGTACGCGGTGCTGTACCTTTGCTACTCAGTGGAGTAGGCGGCAGGGTTGATGGAGAAGACGGTACAATCCCAGAGGCGACCTCATCTATCAGAGAATTACTCCAAGTTGGGGTGAAAACTTCTCGCATTTCAGAAGTTCGATGGCATTGAGAAGGTGAATCACAGTAACTAACTCAATGCAAGGAGTGCAAACACTTCAAGTGCTTCAGAAGTGTGAGCAAAGAGCAGGCGAAGGCCAGTAACCAGCTCGATGCATGAAGTACAACCTCGAGGAGGCGGGCGAAGTCAAGTAACCTTTGCCTTCTCAACTCTTAAGAGAATGGGCGAAACCGAGTACCCCGGTTCTCTTATCTATCCAGCAGAGGAGCTCTGCACAAGTTCAAAGACCCTTCGAAGATAATGGAAGACAATAGTTGTCAAATCCTCACCAACGGTGATCAGTGCTACTGAGAGTAGATTGTCCGCTTCATTTCCCAACGAAATGCTAATCGAAAGCGGAAGTGATGCGAACCTACTTGGATGTGACAACTAACTGAAAGAAGAGTCAATGAGCAGATTTTGTGGAGGAAGGACCCAAAACTTCAGAAGTTTGCGAGGCGATGCTCGTTAAAGCTCCAACAAGCATCCACCCAGTTCAAGCAGCATGTGGAAATTCTGAGAAACTGGCGCAGTAAGGATGGTCTTTTCCTTCATTTGGTGGATCCGCAGGAATCAACGAGGATCAACACAACTCAGCCAACCCCACACCAGAGTCAGAGTCATTGGCGAGTTGAAGCAGCATGGCGGATCAAAGGTTCGACTACTCAAAAACAGCAGCGGAGAGCAGCTGGGAGCCAGGAGGCGCATTGCAGCTGGAGCGGAAGATTGAAGACTCAGCAAAGGTGAAGAGTTGCAGTGTTCACAAAGGCTTCGACGAGGACGTCGAAGGGATAAGTGGGGGAGAATGTCACGGACAAACTTTGAAACAGGATGTTTGATGTAATGCTTATATCTGTCCGTGTCTGTTGGCATGTTCATGCCTTGTAAAACATGTAGAGGGGCAGCCGAAGGCTTATAAGTCCCATTTTAGTTGGGTTGGTGGCCTCTTTAGGCTTGTAAATAAAGGTTGTGTCATGTGGACACGTGCGAGAGCTTTTTCGGTCTGTAATGGACCATTTTACCCTTTGTTGTGCCACTGTTCAGAGCTTGTAAAGTCTG
>NW_027020343.1:107500-110000 GCF_036884655.1 Musa acuminata AAA Group
CCGCTCGCCGCTCGCTCGCGCAGCCAAAAATGGCCTGTTTTGGCCCGTTTTTGGGCTGTTTTGGCCTGTTTTTGGGCTGTTCTTGTGTGGCGCGGCGACCGTCGTGAGCGGAGCAAAATGTCAGCCATCTCAGCACCCTGGAACCCCCCGGGTGGCACAGGGCTGGATGGGGCTTTCGTATAGCAGGGACGGTGCTGCCTCACGCTTCGCTCGCTGTTCGCCGCTCGCCGCTCGCTCGCGCAGCCAAAAATGGCCTGTTTTGGCCCGTTTTTGGGCTGTTTTGGCCTGTTTTTGGGCTGTTCTTGCGTGGCGCGGCGACCGTCGTGAGCGGAGCAAAATGTCAGCCATCTCAGCACCCTGGAACCCCCCGGGTGGCACAGGGCTGGATGGGGCTTTCGTATAGCAGGGACGGTGCTGCCTCACGCTTCGCTCACTGTTCGCCGCTCGCCGCTCGCTCGCGCAGCCAAAAATGGCCTGTTTTGGCCCGTTTTTGGGCTGTTTTGGCCTGTTTTTGGGCTGTTCTTGCGTGGTGCGGTGACCATCGTGAGCGGAGCAAAACGTCAGCCATCTCAGCACCCTGGAACCCCCCGGGTGGCACAGGGCTGGATGGGGCTTTCGTATAGCAGGGACGGTG
The DNA here is from genome assembly GCF_036884655.1 of Musa acuminata AAA Group. Classification (NCBI taxonomy): domain Eukaryota; kingdom Viridiplantae; phylum Streptophyta; class Magnoliopsida; order Zingiberales; family Musaceae; genus Musa; species Musa acuminata. Next base: position 108,135 of record NW_027020343.1, read on the forward strand.
CTGCCTCTCGCTTCGCTCGCTGTCCGCCGCTCGCCGCTCGCTCGCGCAGCCAAAAATGGCCAGTTTTGGCCCGTTTTTGGGCCGTTTTGGCCTGTTTTTGGGCTGTTCTTGCGTGGTGCGGCGACCGTCGTGAGCGGAGCAAAATGTCAGCCATCTCAGCACCCTGGAACCCCCCGGGTGGCACAGGGCTGGATGGGGCTTTCGTATAGCAGGGACGGTGCTGCCTCACGCTGCGCTCACTGTTCGCTGCTCGCCGCTCGCTCGCGCAGCCAAAAATGGCCTGTTTTGGCCCGTTTTTGGGCTGTTTTGGCCTGTTTTTGGGCTGTTCTTGTGTGCCGCGGCGACCGCCATGAGCGGAGCAAAATGTCAGCCATCTCAGCACCCTGGAACCCCCTGGGTGGCACAGGGCTGGATGGGGCATTCGTATAGCAGGGACGGTGCTGCCTCTCGCTTCGCTCGCTGTTCGCCGCTCGCCGCTCGCTCGGGCAGCCAAAATTGGCCAGTTTTGGCCCGTTTTTGGGCTGTTTTGGCCTGTTTTTGGGGTGTTCTTGCGTGGCGCGGTGACCGTCGTGAGCGGAGCAAAATGTCAGCCATCTCAGCACCCTGGAACCCCCCGGGTGGCACAGGGCTGGATGGAGCTTTCGTATAGCAGGGACGGTGCTGCCTCTCGCTTCGCTCGCTGTTCGCCGCTCGCCGCTCGCTCGCGCAGCCAAAAATGGCCAGTTTTGGCCCGTTTTTGGGCTGTTTTGGCCTGTTTTTGGGCTGTTCTTGCGTGCCGCGGCGACCGTCGTGAGCGGAGCAAAATGTCAGCCATCTCAGCACCCTGGAACCCCCCGGGTGGCACAGGGCTGGATGGGGCTTTCGTATAGCAGGGACGGTGCTGCCTCTCGCTTCGCTCGCTGATCGCCGCTCGCCGCTCGCTCGCGCAGCCAAAAATGGCCAGTTTTAGCCCGTTTTTGGGCAGTTTTGGCCTGTTTTTGGGGTGTTCTTGCGTGGCGTGGCGACCGTCGTGAGCGGAGCAAAATGTCAGCCATCTCAGCACCCTGGAACCCCCCGGGTGGCACAGGGCTGGATGGGGCTTTCGTATAGCAGGGACGGTGCTGCCTCTCGCTTCGCTCGCTGTTCGCCGCTCGCCGCTCGCTCGCGCAGCCAAAAATGGCCAGTTTTGGCCCGTTTTTGGGCAGTTTTGGCCTGTTTTTGGGGTGTTCTTGCGTGGCGCGGCGACCGTCGTGAGCGGAGCAAAATGTCAGCCATCTCAGCACCCTGGAACCCCCCGGGTGGCACAGGTCTGGATGGGGCTTTCGTATAGCAGGGACGGTGCTGCCTCACGCTTCGCTCGCTGTTCGCCGCTCGCCGCTCGCTCGCGCAGCCAAAAATGGCCAGTTTTGGCCCGTTTTTGGGCAGTTTTGGCCTGTTTTTGGGCTGTTCTTGCGTGGCGCGGCGACCGTCGAGAGCGGACCAAAATGTCAGCCATCTCAGCACCCTGGAACCCCCCGGGTGGCACAGGGCTTGATGGGGCTTTCGTATAGCAGGGACGGTGCTGCCTCACGCTTCGCTCGCTGTTCGCCGCTCGCCGCTCGCTCGCGCAGCCAAAAATGGCCTGTTTTGGCCCGTTTTTGGGCTGTTTTGGCCTGTTTTTGGGCTGTTCTTGCGTGGCGCGGCGACCGTCGTGAGCGGAGCAAAATGTCAGCCATCTCAGCACCCTGGAACCCCCCGGGTGGCACAGGGCTGGATGGGGCTTTCGTATAGCAGGGACGGTGCTGCCTCACGCTTCGCTCGCTGTTCGCCGCTCGCCGCTCGCTCGCGCAGCCAAAAATGGCCTGTTTTGGCCCGTTTTTGGGCTGTTTTGGCCTGTTTTTGGGCTGT
>NW_027020343.1:117500-122500 GCF_036884655.1 Musa acuminata AAA Group
CCAAATCTTTCAATCCATATATCAAGGAAAGGTCTACGAGTCTAGTTTCCAATGAAATCAGTTTTGAACCAATCAGAGTTTCCACAAAGACTTATAGGCAGCTCGGTATCAAAAGGTCAGAATCTCAGAAGTTGCACAGATTCGAATCGTTACGTCTAAACAGGAGATATATCAAATGCAAGGCTAGAACAATTCAAAGTTCCTCATATTCAAAGCAAATGTAGAGATAAAAATGGCAATGAGGAACGATCAGGATACTTGCAAGAGAAAAGATTAGAAAGCTTGCAATAGAAAAGGTTAGAACACTTGCAATAAGACATATCAGAGCAATTATAGGAGAAACGATCAGAGAACTTGCAATAGAAAGGATCGAAACAAGTGGGAAACTTGCCTTTCAAATATTTTGATCTGAATATCCAAGGAAGGTGCCAATCCAATCTTTCTACTTTTCCTCCGTGTCCTCTCTCTGTTTCGTTTTGTGCTCCCGTTTTCTTCCTTTCTTCGCAACTACACCACGTGTCGAACATCGAGGCACAGTCACCTGCTCTCTCTTACTCTCATTCCTTCTTTTTCTTTCCCAAACACAGCTGCCACAGCCGCCGTCGCTGCCGCTGCCACAATCGCAGCCACGACCGCAACTGCGGTCACAACCGCAGCCCCCTTCCACTGCACTATTTCCTTCTTCCCTTCTCTCGTTCCTACTCTTTCTCTTTCCCAAAAGCAGCTACTGCAGCTACTGCAGCCACCACCGCTGCCGCAGCTACCGCAGCCAACGTCGCAGCCGCAGCCGGAGTCGCAGCCACGGCCGCAGCCACCACACTCGCAGCCTCTTCTTCCTCCCCTGCTCATCTTCCTCTCCTTCTTCTCTTCCAACTGCAGCTGCCATCGCCGCAGCCGTAGCCCCTTCTCTTCTTCCTTTCTCTTCTTCTTTCCCTGCCACAGCTGCAGCTGCCACAACCGCAGCCGCAGCTACTTTCTTCCCTTCTCCTCTTCCTTTTCCTTCCTTTCTTCTTCTTCTCTTCTTCTCCTTCCTCCCCTTCTTCTCCCCGACGTCACCCACACCCTCTCCTCTGTTTCGTCTGCAGGAAACAGAGGTATCACAACCTCTTCCCCTGCTTCCTCTTCCTCTTCTCTTCCTCTTCTTCTTCTTCTCCTCTTCGAACGCCCCACACATCTCCTCTGTTTCCACCTGCAGGAAACAGAGGTGCTGCAGCCCTAGCTGCTGCCACCTCTCGCTCCTCTCCCTCTTCCCTCTCTTTTCCCTCTTCTTCTCCTCTTCCCTTTTCCTCCCCAACCCCACACACCTCCTCGCTGCAGCCTTGCCGCAGCTATCCTCTTCTCTTCTTCTTCTTCTTCTTCTTCTCTTCTCCCTCTTCTTCCTCTCTTCTTCTCCCCACGCCCCACAGCTTCTCGCTGCAGCCCTCGCTGCAGCCACCTCCTCTTCTTCTTGTCCTCACGCCCCACCGCTCTCTCTGTTTCTGGAAGAAACAGAGTGCGTGGGAGGCGGTGGGATAATACCGAATTTTCGGTTTTCCCCTTTTTTTTCTTTTTTGCAACTTAGCAGTTTAGTCCTTGTAATTTCTATATTTACATATAGGTCCTCCAATTTACATATAAATCTTTATTAATAATTTTTAAAAGCGAGGGATATTACACTCTCCCCCCCTTAAAAGAAAATTTAGTCCTCTAAATTGATCATAGCTCAATCGATGAAAGATGAGGATTATGATATCTTTATTTCCTCCTCCTGCTCTCAAATAATTTCATCAATACAATATAATGACATAATTATCCAAGAGTGACCGAAATATTCTCCTCCTTGATCCTCAATAAATGGTAACCCGACCTTCAATCAATTTCTAAAAATACTTGCGCACCCTACAGTTAATCAAACAAGTCGTTACTCCAGAAAATACTCATTTTTGATGGTCACCTAATTCAACTGTCTGTAATCATTACAAAGCCTCAATGTTCCATACATCTTTTTAACTAACACCGGAGCACCCCATGATGAAATATTAAGCCAAATAAAATCCTCATTTAATAATCCTTGTAGTTGCTTTTCCAATTCCACTTACTCAAATGATATCTTTCTGTAGAGAGGCTTAGATATTGGGATTGTCCAAAGGACCAAATCAAAAGCAAGATCACATTTGGAGATAATCCAAGCAAGTCATCCTGGGATACATTAGGCAAAGAGATAAATCATGTCCCAATACTCTCAAAATAAAAGATCGGCTGATCAAATATACAAAAAGTGATCATTGGTTATATACCAATCCATACTGGTATGATAAGAAGATAGCCAATCCATACCAAGTATAATATCATAACTCCAAATCTCTAGGAGAACTAAATCAGCAAAAGTTCAAGTTCTCCAATAAAAATCAGACAAGAGGACCAGATTCAAGTTCGTTATCAAAGAATCTCTAATGATCGTATTTACATATAGCACATAATGTAGTGGTCTAGGTTGAATACCCAAGTGATAGGCAAAATATTCCGAATCAAATCATAGATGAGACCCATGGTCAAACAAATATTTGCATTCTTTCATAAACATGCATAATACCTTCGACCACTAATTCAGAAGTCTTAGAATCATATTCAGTGATAGCATACACTCTGACATGGGCTGATGATTTAGGAGGCAGTGACTCTTTCTTCTTGTTCAAAGGGCAAACTTTTATCTTATGATCTAACTTTCTACAAGCAAAATAGACTCCAATCACCCGAAAACACAAACTTGTTTCATAATTTAACTTGTAATTCACACATGATTAAGTCTTTGGTGGTGACTTTCCTTTTCAAATCCAAATGTCTTGACCCTCTTGTCATTACTTTCTGATTCATTTCCAATCATATTCTTATTGGTAAACTTGTTCTTGTCATTCTTGCCATTGATCTTCAAAAATTCTTTTCATTGTTGCCATCAATAATAAGTCTTTACTTCCAATATAACGTGGCAAAAGAAATCTTTCGAGTATCAAAACAATTTTGTACATCATATATCTTCTCCGTTTGCATCATTCATTTTTCTACCACCAATGAAATTAGGTCCACCAAGCTTCCGCTGCGCCACTCTGATTGAATATCCCCAATCAATCCTTTCATTCCTCTTAATTAATCAGAAACAATTGAAATAGGAGGACCAAATGTCCTCATCATCCCAGATTCCTAAAATACATCAAAGAAAATTTCTACCAATCACTATAGTTCACTAGACCTCAATATATTTTGCATGTCAACATATCAAATATTTCAGTAATCCTCAAACAATGCTCTGATACCACCTCTGTCACGCCCCTCAAAATATCCATGATTTTTAAAACAATTTTCATCACGGACCAATCCAGGATCCAAACTAACGTTTGAGGACACTGAAAAACATTCTATTCATATTTACATCCATAAAACCTGTGCAGTTTAAAATCATATATCACATCACTCGATAATTCACATTTATGGCAACCCAAGCCAACTTGACAAACATGAACAACATTTATAAATCCACAAGCTAAATAAATTATACAATCAGAACTCCAACTATTCACCACAAGTTCATATCACCATAAATTAGACTTAACATTCTGAAATTCCAAATAAGAGAGATCTCCTAACACTTGGACACAGTATATCCATTTCGGTTCATCGACAACATTTCATTATATACAAGACATACTTATACAACAATATCGTAATAACCAACCAGACTTGCCCATTATTCTGAATAGCTATCCACTGCCTCAGCCCAAATCAAACATCTCGAAGAGTGACAAGCTGACCTGAAAGATTTATATAACAACGGAGTGAGCCAAAAACGGCTCAGCAAGTGACAAAGCATATTCAGAACAAAAGGAACGGTTTCAAACGAGTAAGGTATCATAATGCAAGGCAGAATACAAGAATTCTCAAGGATACCATCTCAATAGATACCAAATCATACGTATCATGTCATTCAAAACATATTTGATCCATAAGGAATGGGGCATAGAGTAATTGGAACATATCAATGGCAGATAGGACATTTCAGAACATATCAGTTCATAGCAAATGGAGCACAGAGTAATTGGAACAAATCAATGGCAGATAGGACATTTCAGAACATATCAGTTCATAGCAAATGGAGCACAAAGTGATTGGAGCATATCAATGGCAGATAGGACATTTCAGAACATATCAGTTCATAGCAAATGGAGCACAGAGTAATTGGAACAAATCCATGGCAGATAGGACATTTCAGAACATATCAGTTCATAGCAAATGGAGCACAAAGTGATTGGAGCATATCAATGGCAGATAGAATGTTCCAGAACACATCAACGATCTATGGAACATTACGAAGCAAACTCAATAGTGAATGAAGCATTTCAGAGCATATCAAACTCATATGTCGTACAGAAGCTCAAACGTCGTCCTTGACGTTGCAATCATATCATACTTATCCAGAGCACGAACAGAAATAACTCACCAAAACTCTGGATGTCACATCAAACATATAGAGGGTGTAGTGGGATCTCAGTCAGAATGTGATTCATCCATTTCTGAATGACCACCTGACAAAAGTCTCCCACGTCTGGGAGCTCCATCCACCCACGTCTAGGTGAAGTCAGAGGGGGCCGGCAGAGCATCGCAGGCTCTATGCATAACTCCCTTTACCATTTCTGGCAAAGGTTCACAACTCCCTTTACCATTTCTGGCAAAGGTTCACAACTCCCTTTACCATTTCTGGCAAAGGTTCACAACTCCCTTTACCATTTCTGGCAAAGGTTCACAACTCCCTTTACCATTTCTGGCAAAGGTTCACAATATCCCACACACCAGAGTACAAGAAGGCAGTTTCAACAATAAGCAGCATATAACGGAAGCACACGCGGAACAACCAAACGTACATGTGCCTTTTCAAAACAATGATGCAAGGAACAAATCTCTCACAAAAGTATTCAGTTTTGGAATGAAATGAAGGCAAGAGTATACAGGGATTCAAAGCATTCATACTG
>NW_027020344.1:5000-10000 GCF_036884655.1 Musa acuminata AAA Group
GGGCTGTTCTTTGCTAGATTGGGCTTTCGTATAGCATGGACGGTGCTGCTTCTCGCTTCGCTCGCTGTTCGCCGCTCGCCGCTCGCTCGCGCAGCCAAAAATGGCCAGTTTTGGCCCGTTTTTGGGCTGTTTTGGCCTGTTTTTGGTCTGTTCTGGCGTGGCGCGGTGACCGTCGTGAGCGGAGCAAAACGTCAGCCATCTCAGCACCTTGGAACCCCCCGGGTGGCACAGGGCTGGATGGGGCTTTCGTATAGCAGGGACGGTGCTGCCTCACGCTTCGCTCGCTGTTCGCCGCTCGCCGCTCGCTCGCGCAACCTAAAATGGCCAGTTTTGGCCCGTTTTTGGGCTGTTTTGGCCTGTTTTTGGTCCGTTCTTGCGTGGCACGGCGACCGTCGTGAGCGGAGCAAAACGTCAGCCATCTCAGCACCCTGGAACCCCCCGGGTGGCACAGGGCTGGATGGGGCTTTCGTATAGCAGGGACGGTGCTGCCTCTCGCTTCGCTCGCTGTTCGCCGCTCACCGCTCGCTCGCTCAGCCAAAAATGGCCAGTTTTGGCCCGTTTTTGGGCTGTTTTGGCCTGTTTTTGGTCCGTTCTTGCATGGCGCGGTGACCGTCGTGAGCGGAGCAAAACGTCAGCCATCTCAGCACCCTGGAACCCCCCGGGTGGCACAGGGCTGGATGGGGCTTTCGTATAGCAGGGACGGTGCTGCCTCACGCTTCGCTCGCTGTTCGCCGCTCGCCGCTCGCTCGCGCAGCCAAAAATGACCAGTTTTGGCCCGTTTTTGGGCTGTTTTGGCCTGTTTATGGTCCGTTCTTGCGTGGTGCGGTGACCGTCGTGAGCGGAGCAAAACGTCAGCCATCTCAGCACCCTGGAACCCCCCGGGTGGCACAGGGCTGGATGGGGCTTTCGTATATAGCAGGGACGGTGCTGCCTCTCGCTTCGCTCGCTGTCCGCCGCTCGCCGCTCGCTCGCGCAGCCAAAAATGGCCAGTTTTGGCCCGTTTTTGGGCCGTTTTGGCCAGTTTTTGGCCTGTTCTTGCATTGCGCGGTGACCGTCGAGAGCGGAGCAAAACGTCAGCCATCTCAGCACCCTGGAACCCCCCGGGTGGCACAGGGCTGGATGGGGCTTTCGTATAGCAGGGACGGTGCTGCCTCTCGCTTCGCTCGCTGTCCGCCGCTCGCCGCTCGCTCGTGCAGCCAAAAATGGCCAGTTTTGGCCCGTTTTTGGGCCGTTTTGGCCAGTTTTTGGCCTGTTCTTGCATTGCGCGGTGACCGTCGAGAGCGGAGCAAAACGTCAGCCATCTCAGCACCCTGGAACCCCCCGGGTGGCACAGGGCTGGATGGGGCTTTCGTATAGCAGGGACGGTGCTGCCTCTCGCTTCGCTCGCTGTCCGCCGCTCGCCGCTCGCTCGTGCAGCCAAAAATGGCCAGTTTTGGCCCGTTTTTGGGCCGTTTTGGCCAGTTTTTGGCCTGTTCTTGCATTGCGCGGTGACCGTCGAGAGCGGAGCAAAACGTCAGCCATCTCAGCACCCTGGAACCCCCCGGGTGGCACAGGGCTGGATGGGGCTTTCGTATAGCAGGGACGGTGCTGCCTCTCGCTTCGCTCGCTGTCCGCCGCTCGCCGCTCGCTCGTGCAGCCAAAAATGGCCAGTTTTGGCCCGTTTTTGGGCCGTTTTGGCCAGTTTTTGGCCTGTTCTTGCATTGCGCGGTGACCGTCGAGAGCGGAGCAAAACGTCAGCCATCTCAGCACCCTGGAACCCCCCGGGTGGCACAGGGCTGGATGGGGCTTTCGTATAGCAGGGACGGTGCTGCCTCTCGCTTCGCTCGCTGTCCGCCGCTCGCCGCTCGCTCGTGCAGCCAAAAATGGCCAGTTTTGGCCCGTTTTTGGGCCGTTTTGGCCAGTTTTTGGCCTGTTCTTGCATTGCGCGGTGACCGTCGAGAGCGGAGCAAAACGTCAGCCATCTCAGCACCCTGGAACCCCCCGGGTGGCACAGGGCTGGATGGGGCTTTCGTATAGCAGGGACGGTGCTGCCTCTCGCTTCGCTCGCTGTCCGCCGCTCGCCGCTCGCTCGTGCAGCCAAAAATGGCCAGTTTTGGCCCGTTTTTGGGCCGTTTTGGCCAGTTTTTGGCCTGTTCTTGCATTGCGCGGTGACCGTCGAGAGCGGAGCAAAACGTCAGCCATCTCAGCACCCTGGAACCCCCCGGGTGGCACAGGGCTGGATGGGGCTTTCGTATAGCAGGGACGGTGCTGCCTCTCGCTTCGCTCGCTGTCCGCCGCTCGCCGCTCGCTCGTGCAGCCAAAAATGGCCAGTTTTGGCCCGTTTTTGGGCCGTTTTGGCCAGTTTTTGGCCTGTTCTTGCATTGCGCGGTGACCGTCGAGAGCGGAGCAAAACGTCAGCCATCTCAGCACCCTGGAACCCCCCGGGTGGCACAGGGCTGGATGGGGCTTTCGTATAGCAGGGACGGTGCTGCCTCTCGCTTCGCTCGCTGTCCGCCGCTCGCCGCTCGCTCGTGCAGCCAAAAATGGCCAGTTTTGGCCCGTTTTTGGGCCGTTTTGGCCAGTTTTTGGCCTGTTCTTGCATTGCGCGGTGACCGTCGAGAGCGGAGCAAAACGTCAGCCATCTCAGCACCCTGGAACCCCCCGGGTGGCACAGGGCTGGATGGGGCTTTCGTATAGCAGGGACGGTGCTGCCTCTCGCTTCGCTCGCTGTCCGCCGCTCGCCGCTCGCTCGTGCAGCCAAAAATGGCCAGTTTTGGCCCGTTTTTGGGCCGTTTTGGCCAGTTTTTGGCCTGTTCTTGCATTGCGCGGTGACCGTCGAGAGCGGAGCAAAACGTCAGCCATCTCAGCACCCTGGAACCCCCCGGGTGGCACAGGGCTGGATGGGGCTTTCGTATAGCAGGGACGGTGCTGCCTCTCGCTTCGCTCGCTGTCCGCCGCTCGCCGCTCGCTCGCGCAGCCAAAAATGGCCAGTTTTGGCCCGTTTTTGGGCCGTTTTGGCCAGTTTTTGGCCTGTTCTTGCATTGCGCGGTGACCGTCGAGAGCGGAGCAAAACGTCAGCCATCTCAGCACCCTGGAACCCCCCGGGTGGCACAGGGCTGGATGGGGCTTTCGTATAGCAGGGACGGTGCTGCCTCTCGCTTCGCTCGCTGTCCGCCGCTCGCCGCTCGCTCGTGCAGCCAAAAATGGCCAGTTTTGGCCCGTTTTTGGGCCGTTTTGGCCAGTTTTTGGCCTGTTCTTGCATTGCGCGGTGACCGTCGAGAGCGGAGCAAAACGTCAGCCATCTCAGCACCCTGGAACCCCCCGGGTGGCACAGGGCTGGATGGGGCTTTCGTATAGCAGGGACGGTGCTGCCTCTCGCTTCGCTCGCTGTCCGCCGCTCGCCGCTCGCTCGTGCAGCCAAAAATGGCCAGTTTTGGCCCGTTTTTGGGCCGTTTTGGCCAGTTTTTGGCCTGTTCTTGCATTGCGCGGTGACCGTCGAGAGCGGAGCAAAACGTCAGCCATCTCAGCACCCTGGAACCCCCCGGGTGGCACAGGGCTGGATGGGGCTTTCGTATAGCAGGGACGGTGCTGCCTCTCGCTTCGCTCGCTGTCCGCCGCTCGCCGCTCGCTCGTGCAGCCAAAAATGGCCAGTTTTGGCCCGTTTTTGGGCCGTTTTGGCCAGTTTTTGGCCTGTTCTTGCATTGCGCGGTGACCGTCGAGAGCGGAGCAAAACGTCAGCCATCTCAGCACCCTGGAACCCCCCGGGTGGCACAGGGCTGGATGGGGCTTTCGTATAGCAGGGACGGTGCTGCCTCTCGCTTCGCTCGCTGTCCGCCGCTCGCCGCTCGCTCGCGCAGCCAAAAATGGCCAGTTTTGGCCCGTTTTTGGGCCGTTTTGGCCAGTTTTTGGCCTGTTCTTGCATTGCGCGGTGACCGTCGAGAGCGGAGCAAAACGTCAGCCATCTCAGCACCCTGGAACCCCCCGGGTGGCACAGGGCTGGATGGGGCTTTCGTATAGCAGGGACGGTGCTGCCTCTCGCTTCGCTCGCTGTCCGCCGCTCGCCGCTCGCTCGTGCAGCCAAAAATGGCCAGTTTTGGCCCGTTTTTGGGCCGTTTTGGCCAGTTTTTGGCCTGTTCTTGCATTGCGCGGTGACCGTCGAGAGCGGAGCAAAACGTCAGCCATCTCAGCACCCTGGAACCCCCCGGGTGGCACAGGGCTGGATGGGGCTTTCGTATAGCAGGGACGGTGCTGCCTCTCGCTTCGCTCGCTGTCCGCCGCTCGCCGCTCGCTCGTGCAGCCAAAAATGGCCAGTTTTGGCCCGTTTTTGGGCCGTTTTGGCCAGTTTTTGGCCTGTTCTTGCATTGCGCGGTGACCGTCGAGAGCGGAGCAAAACGTCAGCCATCTCAGCACCCTGGAACCCCCCGGGTGGCACAGGGCTGGATGGGGCTTTCGTATAGCAGGGACGGTGCTGCCTCTCGCTTCGCTCGCTGTCCGCCGCTCGCCGCTCGCTCGTGCAGCCAAAAATGGCCAGTTTTGGCCCGTTTTTGGGCCGTTTTGGCCAGTTTTTGGCCTGTTCTTGCATTGCGCGGTGACCGTCGAGAGCGGAGCAAAACGTCAGCCATCTCAGCACCCTGGAACCCCCCGGGTGGCACAGGGCTGGATGGGGCTTTCGTATAGCAGGGACGGTGCTGCCTCTCGCTTCGCTCGCTGTCCGCCGCTCGCCGCTCGCTCGCGCAGCCAAAAATGGCCAGTTTTGGCCCGTTTTTGGGCCGTTTTGGCCAGTTTTTGGCCTGTTCTTGCATTGCGCGGTGACCGTCGAGAGCGGAGCAAAACGTCAGCCATCTCAGCACCCTGGAACCCCCCGGGTGGCACAGGGCTGGATGGGGCTTTCGTATAGCAGGGACGGTGCTGCCTCTCGCTTCGCTCGCTGTCCGCCGCTCGCCGCTCGCGCAGCCAAAAATGGCCAGTTTTGGCCCGTTTTTGGGCCGTTTTGGCCAGTTTTTGGCCTGTTCTTGCATTGC
>NW_027020344.1:20000-25000 GCF_036884655.1 Musa acuminata AAA Group
GTCGAGAGCGGAGCAAAACGTCAGCCATCTCAGCACCCTGGAACCCCCCGGGTGGCACAGGGCTGGATGGGGCTTTCGTATAGCAGGGACGGTGCTGCCTCTCGCTTCGCTCGCTGTCCGCCGCTCGCCGCTCGCTCGTGCAGCCAAAAATGGCCAGTTTTGGCCCGTTTTTGGGCCGTTTTGGCCAGTTTTTGGCCTGTTCTTGCATTGCGCGGTGACCGTCGAGAGCGGAGCAAAACGTCAGCCATCTCAGCACCCTGGAACCCCCCGGGTGGCACAGGGCTGGATGGGGCTTTCGTATAGCAGGGACGGTGCTGCCTCTCGCTTCGCTCGCTGTCCGCCGCTCGCCGCTCGCTCGTGCAGCCAAAAATGGCCAGTTTTGGCCCGTTTTTGGGCCGTTTTGGCCAGTTTTTGGCCTGTTCTTGCATTGCGCGGTGACCGTCGAGAGCGGAGCAAAACGTCAGCCATCTCAGCACCCTGGAACCCCCCGGGTGGCACAGGGCTGGATGGGGCTTTCGTATAGCAGGGACGGTGCTGCCTCTCGCTTCGCTCGCTGTCCGCCGCTCGCCGCTCGCTCGTGCAGCCAAAAATGGCCAGTTTTGGCCCGTTTTTGGGCCGTTTTGGCCAGTTTTTGGCCTGTTCTTGCATTGCGCGGTGACCGTCGAGAGCGGAGCAAAACGTCAGCCATCTCAGCACCCTGGAACCCCCCGGGTGGCACAGGGCTGGATGGGGCTTTCGTATAGCAGGGACGGTGCTGCCTCTCGCTTCGCTCGCTGTCCGCCGCTCGCCGCTCGCTCGTGCAGCCAAAAATGGCCAGTTTTGGCCCGTTTTTGGGCCGTTTTGGCCAGTTTTTGGCCTGTTCTTGCATTGCGCGGTGACCGTCGAGCAGGTCGCCATCTCAGCACCCTGGAACCCCCCGGGTGGCACAGGGCTGGATGGGGCTTTCGTATAGCAGGGACGGTGCTGCCTCTCGCTTCGCTCGCTGTCCGCCGCTCGCCGCTCGCTCGTGCAGCACCAAAATGGCCAGTTTTGGCCCGTTTTTGGGCCGTTTTGGCCAGTTTTTGGCCTGTTCTTGCATTGCGCGGTGACCGTCGAGAGCGGAGCAAAACGTCAGCCATCTCGAGCACCCTGGAACCCCCCGGGTGGCACAGGGCTGGATGGGGCTTTCGTATAGCAGGGACGGTGCTGCCTCTCGCTTCGCTCGCTTGTCCGCCCGCTCGCGCTCGCTCGTGCAGCCCAAAAATGGCCAGTTTTGGCCCCGTTTTTGGCCGTTTTGGCCAGTTTTTTGGCCTGTTCTTGCATTGCGCGGTGACCGTCGAGAGCGGAGCAAAACGTCAGCCATCTCAGCACCCTGGAACCCCCCGGGTGGCACAGGGCTGGATGGGGCTTTCGTATAGCAGGGACGGTGCTGCCTCTCGCTTCGCTCGCTGTCCGCCGCTCGCCGCTCGCTCGTGCAGCCAAAAATGGCCAGTTTTGGCCCGTTTTTGGGCCGTTTTGGCCAGTTTTTGGCCTGTTCTTGCATTGCGCGGTGACCGTCGAGAGCGGAGCAAAACGTCAGCCATCTCAGCACCCTGGAACCCCCCGGGTGGCACAGGGCTGGATGGGGCTTTCGTATAGCAGGGACGGTGCTGCCTCTCGCTTCGCTCGCTGTCCGCCGCTCGCCGCTCGCTCGTGCAGCCAAAAATGGCCAGTTTTGGCCCGTTTTTGGGCCGTTTTGGCCAGTTTTTGGCCTGTTCTTGCATTGCGCGGTGACCGTCGAGAGCGGAGCAAAACGTCAGCCATCTCAGCACCCTGGAACCCCCCGGGTGGCACAGGGCTGGATGGGGCTTTCGTATAGCAGGGACGGTGCTGCCTCTCGCTTCGCTCGCTGTCCGCCGCTCGCCGCTCGCTCGCAGCAGCCAAAAATGGCCAGTTTTGGCCCGTTTTTGGGCCGTTTTGGCCAGTTTTTGGCCTGTTCTTGCATTGCGCGGTGACCGTCGAGAGCGGAGCAAAACGTCAGCCATCTCAGCACCCTGGAACCCCCCGGGTGGCACAGAGGCTGGATGGGCTTTCGTATAGCAGGGACGGTGCTGCCTCGCGCTTCGCTCGCTGTCCGCCGCTCGCCGCTCGCTTCGTGCAGCCAAAATGGCCAGTTTTGGCCCGTTTTTGGGGCCGTTTTGGCCAGTTTTTTGGCCTGTTCTTGCATTGCGCCGGTGACCGTCGAGAGCGGAGCAAAACGTCAGCCACTTCAGCACCCTGGAACCCCCCCCGGGTGGCACAGGGGCTGGATGGGGCTTTCGTATAGCAGGGACGGTGCTAGCCTCTCGCTTCGCTCGCTGTCCGCCGCTCGCCGCTCGCTCGTGCAGCCAAAAATGGCCAGTTTTGGCCCGTTTTTGGGCCGTTTTGGCCAGTTTTGGCCTGTTCTTTGCATTGCGCGGTGACCGTCGAGAGCGGAGCAAAACGTCAGCCATCTCAGCACCCCTGGAACCCCCCCGGGTGGCACAGGGCTGGATGGGGCTTTCGTATAGCAGGGACGGTGCTGCCTCTCGCTTCGCTCGCTGTCCGCCGCTCGCCGCTCGCATCGTGCAGCCAAAAATGGCCAGTTTTGGCCCGTTTTTGGGGCCGTTTTGGCCAGTTTTTGGGCCTGTTCTTGCATTGCGCGGTGACCGTCGAGAGCGGAGCAAAACGTCAGCCATCTCAGCACCCTGGAACCCCCCGGGTGGCACAGGGCTGGATGGGGCTTTCGTAAGCAGGGACGGTGCTGCCTCTCGCTTCGCTCGCTGTCCGCCGCTCGCCGCTCGCTCGCGCAGCCAAAAATGGCCAGTTTTGGCCCCGTTTTTGGGCCGTTTTGGCCAGTTTTTGGCCTGTTCTTGCATTGCGCGGGTGACCGTCGAGAGCGGAGCAAAACGTCAGCCATCTCAGCACCCTGGAACCCCCCGGGTGGCACAGGCTGGATGGGGCTTTCGTATAGCAGGGACGGTGCTGCCTCTCGCTTCGCTCGCTGTCCGCCGCTCGCCGCTCGCTCGTGCAGCCAAAAATGGCCAGTTTTGGGCCCGTTTTTGGGCCGTTTTGGCCAGTTTTTGGCCTGTTCTTTGCATTGCGCGGTGACCGTCGAGAGCGGAGCAAAAACGTCAGCCATCTCAGCACCCTGGAACCCCCCGGGTGGCACAGGGCTGGATGGGGCTTTCGTATAGCAGGGACGGTGCTGCCTCTCGCTTCGCTCGCTGTCCGCCGCTCGCCGCTCCGCCTCGTGCAGCCAAAATGGCCAGTTTTGGCCCGGTTTTTGGGCCGTTTTGGCCAGTTTTTGGCCCTGTTCTTGCATTGCGCGGTGACCGTCGAGAGCGAGCAAAACGTCAGCCATCTCAGCACCCTGGAACCCCCCGGGTGGCACAGGGCTGGATGGGGCTTTCGTATAGCAGGGGACGGTGCTGCCTCTCGCTTCGCACGCTGTCCGCCGCTCGCCGCTCGCTCGTGCAGCCAAAAATGGCCAGTTTTGGCCCGTTTTTGGGCCGTTTTGGCCAGTTTTTGGCCTGTTCTTGCATTGCGCGGTGACCGTCGAGAGCGGAGCAAAACGTCAGCCATCTCAGCACCCTGGAACCCCCCCGGGTGGCACAGGGCTGGATGGGGCTTTCGTATAGCAGGGACGGTGCTGCCTCTCGCTTCGCACGCTGTCCGCCGCTCGCCGCTCGCTCGCGCAGCCAAAAATGGCCCAGTTTTGGCCCGTTTTTGGGCCGTTTTGGCCAGTTTTTGGCCTGTTCTTGCATTGCGCGGTGACCGTCGAGAGCGGAGCAAAACGTCAGCCATCTCAGCACCCTGGAACCCCCCGGGTGGCACAGGGCTGGATGGGGCTTTCGTATAGCAGGGACGGTGCTGCCTCTCGCTTCGCTCGCTGTCCGCCGCTCGCCGCTCGCGCAGCCAAAAATGGCCAGTTTTGGCCCGTTTTTTGGGCCGTTTTGGCCAGTTTTTGGCCTGTTCTTGCATTGCGCGGTGACCGTCGAGAGCGGAGCAAAACGTCAGCCATCTCAGCACCCTGGAACCCCCGGGTGGCACAGGGCTGGATGGGGCTTTCGTATAGCAGGGACGGTGCTGCCTCTCGCTTCGCTCGCTGTTCGCCGCTCGCCGCTCGCTCGCGCAGCCAAAAATGGCCAGTTTTGGCCCGTTTTTGGGCTGTTTTGGCCAGTTTTTGGCCTGTTCTTGCGTGGTGCGGTGACCGTCGTGAGCGGAGCAAAACGTCAGCCATCTCAGCACCCTGGAACCCCCCGGGTGGCACAGGGCTGGATGGGGCTTTCGTATAGCAGGGACGGTGCTGCCTCTCGCTTCGCTCGCTGTTCGCCGCTCGCCGCTCGCTCGCGCAGCCAAAAATGGCCAGTTTTGGCCCGTTTTTGGGCTGTTTTGGCCTGTTTTTGGGCTGTTCTTGTGTGGCGCGGTGA
The DNA here is from genome assembly GCF_036884655.1 of Musa acuminata AAA Group. Taxonomy (NCBI): domain Eukaryota; kingdom Viridiplantae; phylum Streptophyta; class Magnoliopsida; order Zingiberales; family Musaceae; genus Musa; species Musa acuminata. Next base: position 24,410 of record NW_027020344.1, read on the forward strand.
CCGTCGTGAGCGGAGCAAAATGTCAGCCATCTCAGCACCCTGAACCCCCGGGTGGCACAGGGCTGGATGGGGCTTTCGTATAGCAGGGACGGTGCTGCCTCGCGCTTCGCTCGCTGTTCGCCGCCTCTCCGCTCGCTCGCGCAGCAAAAATGGCCAGTTTTGGCCCGTTTTTGGGCTGTTTTGGCCCAGTTTTTGGCCTGTTCTTGCGTGCCGCGGCGACCGTCGTGAGCGGAGCAAAACGTCAGCCATCTCAGCACCCTGGAACCCCCCGGGTGGCACAGGGCTGGATGGGGCTTTCGTATAGCAGGGACGGTGCTGCCTCTCGCTTCGCTCGCTGTCCGCCGCTCGCTGCTCGCTCGCGCAGCCAAAAATGCCAGTTTTGGCCCGTTTTTGGGCTGTTTTGGCCTGTTTTTGGGCTGTTCTGTGTGCCGCGGCGACCGTCGTGAGCGGAGCAAAATGTCAGCCATCTCAGCACCCTGGAACCCCCCGGGTGGCACAGGGCTGGATGGGGCTTTCGTATAGCAGGGACGGTGCTGCCTCTCGCTTCGCTCGCTGTCCGCCGCACGCCGCTCGCTCGCGCAGCCAAAAATG
>NW_027020344.1:35000-37500 GCF_036884655.1 Musa acuminata AAA Group
TGGCCCGTTTTTGGGCCGTTTTGGCCAGTTTTTGGCCTGTTCTTGCATTGCGCGGTGACCGTCGAGAGCGGAGCAAAACGTCAGCCATCTCAGCACCCTGGAACCCCCCGGGTGGCACAGGGCTGGATGGGGCTTTCGTATAGCAGGGACGGTGCTGCCTCTCGCTTCGCTCGCTGTCCGCCGCTCGCCGCTCGCTCGTGCAGCCAAAAATGGCCAGTTTTGGCCCGTTTTTGGGCCGTTTTGGCCAGTTTTTGGCCTGTTCTTGCATTGCGCGGTGACCGTCGAGAGCGGAGCAAAACGTCAGCCATCTCAGCACCCTGGAACCCCCCGGGTGGCACAGGGCTGGATGGGGCTTTCGTATAGCAGGGACGGTGCTGCCTCTCGCTTCGCTCGCTGTCCGCCGCTCGCCGCTCGCTCGTGCAGCCAAAAATGGCCAGTTTTGGCCCGTTTTTGGGCCGTTTTGGCCAGTTTTTGGCCTGTTCTTGCATTGCGCGGTGACCGTCGAGAGCGGAGCAAAACGTCAGCCATCTCAGCACCCTGGAACCCCCCGGGTGGCACAGGGCTGGATGGGGCTTTCGTATAGCAGGGACGGTGCTGCCTCTCGCTTCGCTCGCTGTCCGCCGCTCGCCGCTCGCTCGTGCAGCCAAAAATGGCCAGTTTTGGCCCGTTTTTGGGCCGTTTTGGCCAGTTTTTGGCCTGTTCTTGCATTGCGCGGTGACCGTCGAGAGCGGAGCAAAACGTCAGCCATCTCAGCACCCTGGAACCCCCCGGGTGGCACAGGGCTGGATGGGGCTTTCGTATAGCAGGGACGGTGCTGCCTCTCGCTTCGCTCGCTGTCCGCCGCTCGCCGCTCGCTCGTGCAGCCAAAAATGGCCAGTTTTGGCCCGTTTTTGGGCCGTTTTGGCCAGTTTTTGGCCTGTTCTTGCATTGCGCGGTGACCGTCGAGAGCGGAGCAAAACGTCAGCCATCTCAGCACCCTGGAACCCCCCGGGTGGCACAGGGCTGGATGGGGCTTTCGTATAGCAGGGACGGTGCTGCCTCTCGCTTCGCTCGCTGTCCGCCGCTCGCCGCTCGCTCGTGCAGCCAAAAATGGCCAGTTTTGGCCCGTTTTTGGGCCGTTTTGGCCAGTTTTTGGCCTGTTCTTGCATTGCGCGGTGACCGTCGAGAGCGGAGCAAAACGTCAGCCATCTCAGCACCCTGGAACCCCCCGGGTGGCACAGGGCTGGATGGGGCTTTCGTATAGCAGGGACGGTGCTGCCTCTCGCTTCGCTCGCTGTCCGCCGCTCGCCGCTCGCTCGCGCAGCCAAAAATGGCCAGTTTTGGCCCGTTTTTGGGCCGTTTTGGCCAGTTTTTGGCCTGTTCTTGCATTGCGCGGTGACCGTCGAGAGCGGAGCAAAACGTCAGCCATCTCAGCACCCTGGAACCCCCCGGGTGGCACAGGGCTGGATGGGGCTTTCGTATAGCAGGGACGGTGCTGCCTCTCGCTTCGCTCGCTGTCCGCCGCTCGCCGCTCGCTCGTGCAGCCAAAAATGGCCAGTTTTGGCCCGTTTTTGGGCCGTTTTGGCCAGTTTTTGGCCTGTTCTTGCATTGCGCGGTGACCGTCGAGAGCGGAGCAAAACGTCAGCCATCTCAGCACCCTGGAACCCCCCCCGGGTGGCACAGGGCTGGATGGGGCTTTCGTATAGCAGGGACGGTGCTGCCTCTCGCTTCGCTCGCTGTCCGCCGCTCGCCGCTCGCTCGTGCAGCCAAAAATGGCCAGTTTTGGCCCGTTTTTGGGCCGTTTTGGCCAGTTTTTGGCCTGTTCTTGCATTGCGCGGTGACCGTCGAGAGCGGAGCAAAACGTCAGCCATCTCAGCACCCTGGAACCCCCCGGGTGGCACAGGGCTGGATGGGGCTTTCGTATAGCAGGGACGGTGCTGCCTCTCGCTTCGCTCGCTGTCCGCCGCTCGCCGCTCGCTCGTGCAGCCAAAAATGGCCAGTTTTGGCCCGTTTTTGGGCCGTTTTGGCCAGTTTTTGGCCTGTTCTTGCATTGCGCGGTGACCGTCGAGAGCGGAGCAAAACGTCAGCCATCTCAGCACCCTGGAACCCCCCGGGTGGCACAGGGCTGGATGGGGCTTTCGTATAGCAGGGACGGTGCTGCCTCTCGCTTCGCTCGCTGTCCGCCGCTCGCCGCTCGCTCGCGCAGCCAAAAATGGCCAGTTTTGGCCCGTTTTTGGGCCGTTTTGGCCAGTTTTTGGCCTGTTCTTGCATTGCGCGGTGACCGTCGAGAGCGGAGCAAAACGTCAGCCATCTCAGCACCCTGGAACCCCCCGGGTGGCACAGGGCTGGATGGGGCTTTCGTATAGCAGGGACGGTGCTGCCTCTCGCTTCGCTCGCTGTCCGCCGCTCGCCGCTCGCTCGTGCAGCCAAAAATGGCCAGTTTTGGCCCGTTTTTGGGCCGTTTTGGCCAGTTTTTGGCCTGTTCTTGCATTGCGCGGTGACCGTCGAGAGCGGAGCAAAA
>NW_027020344.1:47500-50000 GCF_036884655.1 Musa acuminata AAA Group
GCACCTTGAACCCCCCGGGTGGCACAGGGCTGGATGGGCTTTCGTATAGCAGGGACGGTGCTGCCTCACGCTTCGCTCGCTGTTCGCCCGCTCGCCGCTCGCTCGCGCAACCTAAAATGGCCAGTTTTGGCCCGTTTTTGGGCTGTTTTGGCCTGTTTTTGGTCCGTTCTTGCGTGGCACGGCGACCGTCGTGAGCGGAGCAAAACGTCAGCCATCTCAGCACCCTGGAACCCCCCGGGTGGCACAGGGCTGGATGGGGCTTTCGTATAGCAGGGACGGTGCTGCCTCTCGCTTCGCTCGCTGTTCGCCGCTCACCGCTCGCTCGCTCAGCCAAAAATGGCCAGTTTTGGCCCGTTTTTGGGCTGTTTTGGCCTGTTTTTGGTCCGTTCTTGCATGGCGCGGTGACCGTCGTGAGCGGAGCAAAACGTCAGCCATCTCAGCACCCTGGAACCCCCCGGGTGGCACAGGGCTGGATGGGGCTTTCGTATAGCAGGGACGGTGCTGCCTCACGCTTCGCTCGCTGTTCGCCGCTCGCCGCTCGCTCGCGCAGCCAAAAATGACCAGTTTTGGCCCGTTTTTGGGCTGTTTGGCCTGTTTATGGTCCGTTCTTGCGTGGTGCGGTGACCGTCGTGAGCGGAGCAAAACGTCAGCCATCTCAGCACCCTGGAACCCCCCGGGTGGCACAGGGCTGGATGGGGCTTTCGTATATAGCAGGGACGGTGCTGCCTCTCGCTTCGCTCGCTGTCCGCCGCTCCGCCGCTCGCTCGCAGCAGCCAAAATGGCCAGTTTTGGCCCGTTTTTGGGCCGTTTTGGCCAGTTTTTGGCCTGTTCTTGCATTGCGCGGTGACCGTCGAGAGCGGAGCAAAACGTCAGCCATCTCAGCACCCTGGAACCCCCCGGGTGGCACAGGGCTGGATGGGGCTTTCGTATAGCAGGGACGGTGCTGCCTCTCGCTTCGCTCGCTGTCCGGCCGCTCGCCGCTCGCATCGTGCAGCCAAAAATGGCCAGTTTTGGCCCGTTTTTGGGCCGTTTTGGCCAGTTTTTGGCCTGTTCTTGCATTGCGCGGTGACCGTCGAGAGCGGAGCAAAACGTCAGCCATCTCAGCACCCTGGAACCCCCCGGGTGGCACAGGGCTGGATGGGGCTTTCGTATAGCAGGGACGGTGCTGCCTCTCGCTTCGCTCGCTGTCCGCCGCTCGCCGCTCGCTCGTGCAGCCAAAAATGGCCAGTTTTGGCCCGTTTTTGGGCCGTTTTGGCCAGTTTTTGGCCTGTTCTTGCATTGCGCGGTGACCGTCGAGAGCGGAGCAAAACGTCAGCCATCTCAGCACCCTGGAACCCCCCGGGTGGCACAGGGCTGGATGGGGCTTTCGTATAGCAGGGACGGTGCTGCCTCTCGCTTCGCTCGCTGTCCGCCGCTCGCCGCTCGCTCGTGCAGCCAAAATGGCCAGTTTTGGCCCGTTTTTTGGGCCGTTTTGGCCAGTTTTTGGCCTGTTCTTGCATTGCGCGGTGACCGTCGAGAGCGGAGCAAAACGTCAGCCATCTCAGCACCCTGAACCCCGGGTGGCACAGGGCTGGATGGGGCTTTCGTATAGCAGGGACGGTGCTGCCTCTCGCTTCGCTCGCTGTCCGCCGCTCGCCGCTCGCTCGTGCAGCCAAAAATGGCCAGTTTTGGCCCGTTTTTGGGCCGTTTTGGCCAGTTTTTGGCCTGTTCTTGCATTGCGCGGTGACCGTCGAGAGCGGAGCAAAACGTCAGCCATCTCAGCACCCTGGAACCCCCCGGGTGGCACAGGGCTGGATGGGGCTTTCGTATAGCAGGGACGGTGCTGCCTCTCGCTTCGCTCGCTGTCCGCCGCTCGCCGCTCGCTCGCGCAGCCAAAAATGGCCAGTTTTGGCCGTTTTTTGGGCCGTTTTGGCCAGTTTTTGGCCTGTTCTTGCATTGCGCGGTGACCGTCGAGAGCGGAGCAAAACGTCAGCCATCTCAGCAACCCTGGAACCCCCCGGGTGGCACAGGGCTGGATGGGGCTTTCGTATAGCAGGGACGTGCTGCTGCCTCTCGCTTCGCTCGCTGTCCGCCGCTCGCCGCTCGCGCAGCCAAAAATGGCCAGTTTTGGCCCGTTTTTGGGCCGTTTTGGGCCAGTTTTTTGGCCTGTTCTTGCATTGCGCGGTGACCGTCGAGAGCGGAGCAAAACGTCAGCCATCTCAGCACCCTGGAACCCCCCGGGTGGCACAGGGCTGTGGATGGGGCTTTCGTATAGCAGGGACGGTGCTGCCTCTCGCTTCGCTCGCTGTTCGCCGCTCGCCGCTCGCTCGCGCAGCCAAAAATGGCCAGTTTTGGCCCGTTTTTGGGCTGTTTTGGCCAGTTTTTGGCCTGTTCTTGCGTGGTGCGGTGACCGTCGTGAGCGGAGCAAAACGTCAGCCATCTCAGCACCCTGGAACCCCCCGGGTGGCACAGGGCTGGATGGGGCTTTCGTATAGCAGGGACGGTGCTGCCTCTCGCTTCG
>NW_027020344.1:60000-65000 GCF_036884655.1 Musa acuminata AAA Group
TCGCTGTCCGCCGCTCGCCGCTCGCTCGTGCAGCCAAAAATGGCCAGTTTTGGCCCGTTTTTGGGCCGTTTTGGCCAGTTTTTGGCCTGTTCTTGCATTGCGCGGTGACCGTCGAGAGCGGAGCAAAACGTCAGCCATCTCAGCACCCTGGAACCCCCCGGGTGGCACAGGGCTGGATGGGGCTTTCGTATAGCAGGGACGGTGCTGCCTCTCGCTTCGCTCGCTGTCCGCCGCTCGCCGCTCGCTCGTGCAGCCAAAAATGGCCAGTTTTGGCCCGTTTTTGGGCCGTTTTGGCCAGTTTTTGGCCTGTTCTTGCATTGCGCGGTGACCGTCGAGAGCGGAGCAAAACGTCAGCCATCTCAGCACCCTGGAACCCCCCGGGTGGCACAGGGCTGGATGGGGCTTTCGTATAGCAGGGACGGTGCTGCCTCTCGCTTCGCTCGCTGTCCGCCGCTCGCCGCTCGCTCGTGCAGCCAAAAATGGCCAGTTTTGGCCCGTTTTTGGGCCGTTTTGGCCAGTTTTTGGCCTGTTCTTGCATTGCGCGGTGACCGTCGAGAGCGGAGCAAAACGTCAGCCATCTCAGCACCCTGGAACCCCCCGGGTGGCACAGGGCTGGATGGGGCTTTCGTATAGCAGGGACGGTGCTGCCTCTCGCTTCGCTCGCTGTCCGCCGCTCGCCGCTCGCTCGTGCAGCCAAAAATGGCCAGTTTTGGCCCGTTTTTGGGCCGTTTTGGCCAGTTTTTGGCCTGTTCTTGCATTGCGCGGTGACCGTCGAGAGCGGAGCAAAACGTCAGCCATCTCAGCACCCTGGAACCCCCCGGGTGGCACAGGGCTGGATGGGGCTTTCGTATAGCAGGGACGGTGCTGCCTCTCGCTTCGCTCGCTGTCCGCCGCTCGCCGCTCGCTCGTGCAGCCAAAAATGGCCAGTTTTGGCCCGTTTTTGGGCCGTTTTGGCCAGTTTTTGGCCTGTTCTTGCATTGCGCGGTGACCGTCGAGAGCGGAGCAAAACGTCAGCCATCTCAGCACCCTGGAACCCCCCGGGTGGCACAGGGCTGGATGGGGCTTTCGTATAGCAGGGACGGTGCTGCCTCTCGCTTCGCTCGCTGTCCGCCGCTCGCCGCTCGCTCGTGCAGCCAAAAATGGCCAGTTTTGGCCCGTTTTTGGGCCGTTTTGGCCAGTTTTTGGCCTGTTCTTGCATTGCGCGGTGACCGTCGAGAGCGGAGCAAAACGTCAGCCATCTCAGCACCCTGGAACCCCCCGGGTGGCACAGGGCTGGATGGGGCTTTCGTATAGCAGGGACGGTGCTGCCTCTCGCTTCGCTCGCTGTCCGCCGCTCGCCGCTCGCTCGTGCAGCCAAAAATGGCCAGTTTTGGCCCGTTTTTGGGCCGTTTTGGCCAGTTTTTGGCCTGTTCTTGCATTGCGCGGTGACCGTCGAGAGCGGAGCAAAACGTCAGCCATCTCAGCACCCTGGAACCCCCCGGGTGGCACAGGGCTGGATGGGGCTTTCGTATAGCAGGGACGGTGCTGCCTCTCGCTTCGCTCGCTGTCCGCCGCTCGCCGCTCGCTCGTGCAGCCAAAAATGGCCAGTTTTGGCCCGTTTTTGGGCCGTTTTGGCCAGTTTTTGGCCTGTTCTTGCATTGCGCGGTGACCGTCGAGAGCGGAGCAAAACGTCAGCCATCTCAGCACCCTGGAACCCCCCGGGTGGCACAGGGCTGGATGGGGCTTTCGTATAGCAGGGACGGTGCTGCCTCTCGCTTCGCTCGCTGTCCGCCGCTCGCCGCTCGCTCGTGCAGCCAAAAATGGCCAGTTTTGGCCCGTTTTTGGGCCGTTTTGGCCAGTTTTTGGCCTGTTCTTGCATTGCGCGGTGACCGTCGAGAGCGGAGCAAAACGTCAGCCATCTCAGCACCCTGGAACCCCCCGGGTGGCACAGGGCTGGATGGGGCTTTCGTATAGCAGGGACGGTGCTGCCTCTCGCTTCGCTCGCTGTCCGCCGCTCGCCGCTCGCTCGCGCAGCCAAAAATGGCCAGTTTTGGCCCGTTTTTGGGCCGTTTTGGCCAGTTTTTGGCCTGTTCTTGCATTGCGCGGTGACCGTCGAGAGCGGAGCAAAACGTCAGCCATCTCAGCACCCTGGAACCCCCCGGGTGGCACAGGGCTGGATGGGGCTTTCGTATAGCAGGGACGGTGCTGCCTCTCGCTTCGCTCGCTGTCCGCCGCTCGCCGCTCGCTCGTGCAGCCAAAAATGGCCAGTTTTGGCCCGTTTTTGGGCCGTTTTGGCCAGTTTTTGGCCTGTTCTTGCATTGCGCGGTGACCGTCGAGAGCGGAGCAAAACGTCAGCCATCTCAGCACCCTGGAACCCCCCCCGGGTGGCACAGGGCTGGATGGGGCTTTCGTATAGCAGGGACGGTGCTGCCTCTCGCTTCGCTCGCTGTCCGCCGCTCGCCGCTCGCTCGTGCAGCCAAAAATGGCCAGTTTTGGCCCGTTTTTGGGCCGTTTTGGCCAGTTTTTGGCCTGTTCTTGCATTGCGCGGTGACCGTCGAGAGCGGAGCAAAACGTCAGCCATCTCAGCACCCTGGAACCCCCCGGGTGGCACAGGGCTGGATGGGGCTTTCGTATAGCAGGGACGGTGCTGCCTCTCGCTTCGCTCGCTGTCCGCCGCTCGCCGCTCGCTCGTGCAGCCAAAAATGGCCAGTTTTGGCCCGTTTTTGGGCCGTTTTGGCCAGTTTTTGGCCTGTTCTTGCATTGCGCGGTGACCGTCGAGAGCGGAGCAAAACGTCAGCCATCTCAGCACCCTGGAACCCCCCGGGTGGCACAGGGCTGGATGGGGCTTTCGTATAGCAGGGACGGTGCTGCCTCTCGCTTCGCTCGCTGTCCGCCGCTCGCCGCTCGCTCGCGCAGCCAAAAATGGCCAGTTTTGGCCCGTTTTTGGGCCGTTTTGGCCAGTTTTTGGCCTGTTCTTGCATTGCGCGGTGACCGTCGAGAGCGGAGCAAAACGTCAGCCATCTCAGCACCCTGGAACCCCCCGGGTGGCACAGGGCTGGATGGGGCTTTCGTATAGCAGGGACGGTGCTGCCTCTCGCTTCGCTCGCTGTCCGCCGCTCGCCGCTCGCTCGTGCAGCCAAAAATGGCCAGTTTTGGCCCGTTTTTGGGCCGTTTTGGCCAGTTTTTGGCCTGTTCTTGCATTGCGCGGTGACCGTCGAGAGCGGAGCAAAACGTCAGCCATCTCAGCACCCTGGAACCCCCCGGGTGGCACAGGGCTGGATGGGGCTTTCGTATAGCAGGGACGGTGCTGCCTCTCGCTTCGCTCGCTGTCCGCCGCTCGCCGCTCGCTCGTGCAGCCAAAAATGGCCAGTTTTGGCCCGTTTTTGGGCCGTTTTGGCCAGTTTTTGGCCTGTTCTTGCATTGCGCGGTGACCGTCGAGAGCGGAGCAAAACGTCAGCCATCTCAGCACCCTGGAACCCCCCGGGTGGCACAGGGCTGGATGGGGCTTTCGTATAGCAGGGACGGTGCTGCCTCTCGCTTCGCTCGCTGTCCGCCGCTCGCCGCTCGCTCGTGCAGCCAAAAATGGCCAGTTTTGGCCCGTTTTTGGGCCGTTTTGGCCAGTTTTTGGCCTGTTCTTGCATTGCGCGGTGACCGTCGAGAGCGGAGCAAAACGTCAGCCATCTCAGCACCCTGGAACCCCCCGGGTGGCACAGGGCTGGATGGGGCTTTCGTATAGCAGGGACGGTGCTGCCTCTCGCTTCGCTCGCTGTCCGCCGCTCGCCGCTCGCTCGCGCAGCCAAAAATGGCCAGTTTTGGCCCGTTTTTGGGCCGTTTTGGCCAGTTTTTGGCCTGTTCTTGCATTGCGCGGTGACCGTCGAGAGCGGAGCAAAACGTCAGCCATCTCAGCACCCTGGAACCCCCCGGGTGGCACAGGGCTGGATGGGGCTTTCGTATAGCAGGGACGGTGCTGCCTCTCGCTTCGCTCGCTGTCCGCCGCTCGCCGCTCGCGCAGCCAAAAATGGCCAGTTTTGGCCCGTTTTTGGGCCGTTTTGGCCAGTTTTTGGCCTGTTCTTGCATTGCGCGGTGACCGTCGAGAGCGGAGCAAAACGTCAGCCATCTCAGCACCCTGGAACCCCCCGGGTGGCACAGGGCTGGATGGGGCTTTCGTATAGCAGGGACGGTGCTGCCTCTCGCTTCGCTCGCTGTTCGCCGCTCGCCGCTCGCTCGCGCAGCCAAAAATGGCCAGTTTTGGCCCGTTTTTGGGCTGTTTTGGCCAGTTTTTGGCCTGTTCTTGCGTGGTGCGGTGACCGTCGTGAGCGGAGCAAAACGTCAGCCATCTCAGCACCCTGGAACCCCCCGGGTGGCACAGGGCTGGATGGGGCTTTCGTATAGCAGGGACGGTGCTGCCTCTCGCTTCGCTCGCTGTTCGCCGCTCGCCGCTCGCTCGCGCAGCCAAAAATGGCCAGTTTTGGCCCGTTTTTGGGCTGTTTTGGCCTGTTTTTGGGCTGTTCTTGTGTGGCGCGGTGACCGTCGTGAGCGGAGCAAAATGTCAGCCATCTCAGCACCCTGGAACCCCCCGGGTGGCACAGGGCTGGATGGGGCTTTCGTATAGCAGGGACGGTGCTGCCTCTCGCTTCGCTCGCTGTTCGCCGCTCTCCGCTCGCTCGCGCAGCAAAAAATGGCCAGTTTTGGCCCGTTTTTGGGCTGTTTTGGCCAGTTTTTGGCCTGTTCTTGCGTGCCGCGGCGACCGTCGTGAGCGGAGCAAAACGTCAGCCATCTCAGCACCCTGGAACCCCCCGGGTGGCACAGGGCTGGATGGGGCTTTCGTATAGCAGGGACGGTGCTGCCTCTCGCTTCGCTCGCTGTCCGCCGCTCGCTGCTCGCTCGCGCAGCCAAAAATGGCCAGTTTTGGCCCGTTTTTGGGCTGTTTTGGCCTGTTTTTGGGCTGTTCTTGTGTGCCGCGGCGACCGTCGTGAGCGGAGCAAAATGTCAGCCATCTCAGCACCCTGGAACCCCCCGGG
>NW_027020344.1:75000-77500 GCF_036884655.1 Musa acuminata AAA Group
GCTGGATGGGGCTTTCGTATAGCAGGGACGGTGCTGCCTCTCGCTTCGCTCGCTGTCCGCCGCTCGCCGCTCGCTCGTGCAGCCAAAAATGGCCAGTTTTGGCCCGTTTTTGGGCCGTTTTGGCCAGTTTTTGGCCTGTTCTTGCATTGCGCGGTGACCGTCGAGAGCGGAGCAAAACGTCAGCCATCTCAGCACCCTGGAACCCCCCGGGTGGCACAGGGCTGGATGGGGCTTTCGTATAGCAGGGACGGTGCTGCCTCTCGCTTCGCTCGCTGTCCGCCGCTCGCCGCTCGCTCGTGCAGCCAAAAATGGCCAGTTTTGGCCCGTTTTTGGGCCGTTTTGGCCAGTTTTTGGCCTGTTCTTGCATTGCGCGGTGACCGTCGAGAGCGGAGCAAAACGTCAGCCATCTCAGCACCCTGGAACCCCCCGGGTGGCACAGGGCTGGATGGGGCTTTCGTATAGCAGGGACGGTGCTGCCTCTCGCTTCGCTCGCTGTCCGCCGCTCGCCGCTCGCTCGTGCAGCCAAAAATGGCCAGTTTTGGCCCGTTTTTGGGCCGTTTTGGCCAGTTTTTGGCCTGTTCTTGCATTGCGCGGTGACCGTCGAGAGCGGAGCAAAACGTCAGCCATCTCAGCACCCTGGAACCCCCCGGGTGGCACAGGGCTGGATGGGGCTTTCGTATAGCAGGGACGGTGCTGCCTCTCGCTTCGCTCGCTGTCCGCCGCTCGCCGCTCGCTCGTGCAGCCAAAAATGGCCAGTTTTGGCCCGTTTTTGGGCCGTTTTGGCCAGTTTTTGGCCTGTTCTTGCATTGCGCGGTGACCGTCGAGAGCGGAGCAAAACGTCAGCCATCTCAGCACCCTGGAACCCCCCGGGTGGCACAGGGCTGGATGGGGCTTTCGTATAGCAGGGACGGTGCTGCCTCTCGCTTCGCTCGCTGTCCGCCGCTCGCCGCTCGCTCGTGCAGCCAAAAATGGCCAGTTTTGGCCCGTTTTTGGGCCGTTTTGGCCAGTTTTTGGCCTGTTCTTGCATTGCGCGGTGACCGTCGAGAGCGGAGCAAAACGTCAGCCATCTCAGCACCCTGGAACCCCCCGGGTGGCACAGGGCTGGATGGGCTTTCGTATAGCAGGGACGGTGCTGCCTCTCGCTTCGCTCGCTGTCCGCCGCTCGCCGCTCGCTCGTGCAGCCAAAAATGGCCAGTTTTGGCCCGTTTTTGGGCCGTTTTGGCCAGTTTTTGGCCTGTTCTTGCATTGCGCGGTGACCGTCGAGAGCGGAGCAAAACGTCAGCCATCTCAGCACCCTGGAACCCCCCGGGTGGCACAGGGCTGGATGGGGCTTTCGTATAGCAGGGACGTGCTGCCTCTCGCTTCGCTCGCTGTCCGCCGCTCGCCGCTCGCATCGCGCAGCCAAAAATGGCCAGTTTTGGCCCGTTTTTGGGCCGTTTTGGCCAGTTTTTGGCCTGTTCTTGCATTGCGCGGTGACCGTCGAGAGCGGAGCAAAACGTCAGCCATCTCAGCACCCTGGAACCCCCCGGGTGGCACAGGGCTGGATGGGGCTTTCGTATAGCAGGGACGGTGCTGCCTCTCGCTTCGCTCGCTGTCCGCCGCTCGCCGCTCGCTCGTGCAGCCAAAAATGGCCAGTTTTGGCCCGTTTTTGGGGCCGTTTTGGCCAGTTTTTGGCCTGTTCTTGCATTGCGCGGGTGACCGTCGAGAGCGGAGCAAAACGTCAGCCATCTCAGCACCCTGGAACCCCCCCCGGGTGGCACAGGGCTGGATGGGGCTTTCGTATAGCAGGGACGGTGCTGCCTCTCGCTTCGCTCGCTGTCCGCCGCTCGCCGCTCGCTCGTGCAGCCAAAAATGGCCAGTTTTGGCCCGTTTTTTGGGCCGTTTTTGGCCAGTTTTTGGCCTGTTCTTGCATTGCGCGGTGACCGTCGAGAGCGGAGCAAAACGTCAGCCATCTCAGCACCCTGGAACCCCCCGGGTGGCACAGGGCTGGATGGGGCTTTCGTATAGCAGGGACGGTGCGCCTCTCGCTTCGCTCGCTGTCCGCCGCTCGCCGCTCGCTCGTGCCAGCAAAAATGGCCAGTTTTGGCCCGTTTTTGGGCCGTTTTGGCCAGTTTTTGGCCTGTTCTTGCATTGCGCGGTGACCGTCGAGAGCGGAGCAAAACGTCAGCCATCTCAGCACCCTGGAACCCCCCGGGTGGCACAGGGCTGGATGGGGCTTTCGTATAGCAGGGACGGTGCTGCCTCTCGCTTCGCTCGCTGTCCGCCGCTCGCCGCTCGCTCGTGCAGCCAAAAATGGCCAGTTTTGGCCCGTTTTTGGGCCGTTTTGGCCAGTTTTTGGCCTGTTCTTGCATTGCGCGGTGACCGTCGAGAGCGGAGCAAAACGTCAGCCATCTCAGCACCCTGGAACCCCCCGGGTGGCACAGGGCTGGATGGGGCTTTCGTATAGCAGGGACGGTGCTGCCTCTCGCTTCGCTCGCTGTCCGCCGCTCGCCGCTCGCTC
>NW_027020344.1:87500-90000 GCF_036884655.1 Musa acuminata AAA Group
GGCCAGTTTTGGCCCGTTTTTGGGCTGTTTTGGCCTGTTTTTGGTCTGTTCTGGCGTGGCGCGGTGACCGTCGTGAGCGGAGCAAAACGTCAGCCATCTCAGCACCTTGGAACCCCCCGGGTGGCACAGGGCTGGATGGGGCTTTCGTATAGCAGGGACGGTGCTGCCTCACGCTTCGCTCGCTGTTCGCCGCTCGCCGCTCGCTCGCGCAACCTAAAATGGCCAGTTTTGGCCCGTTTTTGGGCTGTTTTGGCCTGTTTTTGGTCCGTTCTTGCGTGGCACGGCGACCGTCGTGAGCGGAGCAAAACGTCAGCCATCTCAGCACCCTGGAACCCCCCGGGTGGCACAGGGCTGGATGGGGCTTTCGTATAGCAGGGACGGTGCTGCCTCTCGCTTCGCTCGCTGTTCGCCGCTCACCGCTCGCTCGCTCAGCCAAAAATGGCCAGTTTTGGCCCGTTTTTGGGCTGTTTTGGCCTGTTTTTGGTCCGTTCTTGCATGGCGCGGTGACCGTCGTGAGCGGAGCAAAACGTCAGCCATCTCAGCACCCTGGAACCCCCCGGGTGGCACAGGGCTGGATGGGGCTTTCGTATAGCAGGGACGGTGCTGCCTCACGCTTCGCTCGCTGTTCGCCGCTCGCCGCTCGCTCGCGCAGCCAAAAATGACCAGTTTTGGCCCGTTTTTGGGCTGTTTTGGCCTGTTTATGGTCCGTTCTTGCGTGGTGCGGTGACCGTCGTGAGCGGAGCAAAACGTCAGCCATCTCAGCACCCTGGAACCCCCCGGGTGGCACAGGGCTGGATGGGGCTTTCGTATATAGCAGGGACGGTGCTGCCTCTCGCTTCGCTCGCTGTCCGCCGCTCGCCGCTCGCTCGCGCAGCCAAAAATGGCCAGTTTTGGCCCGTTTTTGGGCCGTTTTGGCCAGTTTTTGGCCTGTTCTTGCATTGCGCGGTGACCGTCGAGAGCGGAGCAAAACGTCAGCCATCTCAGCACCCTGGAACCCCCCGGGTGGCACAGGGCTGGATGGGGCTTTCGTATAGCAGGGACGGTGCTGCCTCTCGCTTCGCTCGCTGTCCGCCGCTCGCCGCTCGCTCGTGCAGCCAAAAATGGCCAGTTTTGGCCCGTTTTTGGGCCGTTTTGGCCAGTTTTTGGCCTGTTCTTGCATTGCGCGGTGACCGTCGAGAGCGGAGCAAAACGTCAGCCATCTCAGCACCCTGGAACCCCCCGGGTGGCACAGGGCTGGATGGGGCTTTCGTATAGCAGGGACGGTGCTGCCTCTCGCTTCGCTCGCTGTCCGCCGCTCGCCGCTCGCTCGTGCAGCCAAAAATGGCCAGTTTTGGCCCGTTTTTGGGCCGTTTTGGCCAGTTTTTGGCCTGTTCTTGCATTGCGCGGTGACCGTCGAGAGCGGAGCAAAACGTCAGCCATCTCAGCACCCTGGAACCCCCCGGGTGGCACAGGGCTGGATGGGGCTTTCGTATAGCAGGGACGGTGCTGCCTCTCGCTTCGCTCGCTGTCCGCCGCTCGCCGCTCGCTCGTGCAGCCAAAAATGGCCAGTTTTGGCCCGTTTTTGGGCCGTTTTGGCCAGTTTTTGGCCTGTTCTTGCATTGCGCGGTGACCGTCGAGAGCGGAGCAAAACGTCAGCCATCTCAGCACCCTGGAACCCCCCGGGTGGCACAGGGCTGGATGGGGCTTTCGTATAGCAGGGACGGTGCTGCCTCTCGCTTCGCTCGCTGTCCGCCGCTCGCCGCTCGCTCGTGCAGCCAAAAATGGCCAGTTTTGGCCCGTTTTTGGGCCGTTTTGGCCAGTTTTTGGCCTGTTCTTGCATTGCGCGGTGACCGTCGAGAGCGGAGCAAAACGTCAGCCATCTCAGCACCCTGGAACCCCCCGGGTGGCACAGGGCTGGATGGGGCTTTCGTATAGCAGGGACGGTGCTGCCTCTCGCTTCGCTCGCTGTCCGCCGCTCGCCGCTCGCTCGCGCAGCCAAAAATGGCCAGTTTTGGCCCGTTTTTGGGCCGTTTTGGCCAGTTTTTGGCCTGTTCTTGCATTGCGCGGTGACCGTCGAGAGCGGAGCAAAACGTCAGCCATCTCAGCACCCTGGAACCCCCCGGGTGGCACAGGGCTGGATGGGGCTTTCGTATAGCAGGGACGGTGCTGCCTCTCGCTTCGCTCGCTGTCCGCCGCTCGCCGCTCGCGCAGCCAAAAATGGCCAGTTTTGGCCCGTTTTTGGGCCGTTTTGGCCAGTTTTTGGCCTGTTCTTGCATTGCGCGGTGACCGTCGAGAGCGGAGCAAAACGTCAGCCATCTCAGCACCCTGGAACCCCCCGGGTGGCACAGGGCTGGATGGGGCTTTCGTATAGCAGGGACGGTGCTGCCTCTCGCTTCGCTCGCTGTTCGCCGCTCGCCGCTCGCTCGCGCAGCCAAAAATGGCCAGTTTTGGCCCGTTTTTGGGCTGTTTTGGCCAGTTTTTGGCCTGTTCTTGCGTGGTGCGGTGACCGTCGTGAGCGGAG